>NC_137026.1:23856942-24023044 GCF_032717465.1 Coenobita brevimanus
GGAGTCAATATCGCACTGTCTGTACTGATATGTACTTGGCCCGTCTCAGATGAAACTAGTGCTATGACACAGATGTTTCTGTGACATCAGTGTACATCATGAAAGGTTAATTATGTGTACTTTGAATGCATTTCAGACCCTCAGAGTGTTCCCTGACTCAACCGTGGTTCAACTAAGCTGCTACATCACCAGCTTACTTATGTACCATTTGATATGGCGATATTGTAAAGACTCGTAAGGACTGTGAGAATATCAACATGTGGTGGGTGTGAAAGACAGCAATAGTGACTGACAGATCGGGTAACAGTCAGGAATACGAGGATGTATAAAAAGGAGAATGTGGGAAGCAGGAAGAGAGGGACATAGGAAAATAGTGGGTGAAAGATGATGCTGAGGCATGGGGAGTAATCATGCACATGGAGAAAATTGATGGCAATCAGGGGTTTGCAAAATACGGTTGATCAAGGAGTCTTAAAAGAAGAGTTTGGAGAATGTTGGAGGTAAGATGGTCGAGACAGAAACAGAGGATTAGGGAAGGTAGGTGGAAAAAAAGTGTTGAAAAAAAAACGAGCAAGGAGAACCTGAGAAGGTCGACGAATAGTTCAGTGAAAATTACGCAAAATATTCCCTCTCAGTTCATCTTAAAACACAGTTTACATCACAGTGCAAGAGGCAGAGCAGGAGAGGTTCACTTTATTCTACTGAGGTTAGCCTACGTGGATGTTCAGTTACCCGATGTCTTATGTCTCTATATGAATTACAGCAACGGTAGCACTTAGCCATTACACTGCGAGAAGTTTCCTCTGAACTGAATTAAATCACCTGACGTTGGCAAAAAATAACATAAAGACGAAATCATACTGAAGGGGTCAACAACACAGTAATATCGTCAACACTCTTAGCACGTCGAGTGTAGTAGCAGTTGTAGCCCTATGCTCATGAGACGTGAACCCGGCAGACTGTAGGCCGAAGAAGTCCTCATACAGTCCACCATCCTCCACTTGGGGGATACGGGAGAGAGGTGAGAAGTGTATAACTATGCAGAGGAGCCGCCCAGTTATGTTGGTGCCACCATATGAAGACATAACACTCCAGCACCACGTCGAGGGTATAACTGCCAAATATCACATCCCATCAACGTGCGACCACATTATAAACACGCAGCCCTGTGACATCTACAAACAGAGGTGTGCGTTCTACTGAAAAATATAATAAAACGTTTTGTAGGGAAATATTACCATAATTAGGCTACGAAGAAACCTTAACTGCAAGAGAAGATAATATTGGGCTATCAACAAAGGTAAGGACGCCCACCTCCCCACCCATCCACACACACTTGGTTCTCTTGTTAGAGTTTGTTAACCACTACATGACAGGGAATATCTCCAAAGCTGAATAAGCTAGTTTTATGGTAGTGTGTGTGTGTGTGTGTGTGTGTGTGTGTGTGTGTGTGTGTGTGTGTGTGTGTGTGTGTGTGTGTGTGTGTGTGTGTGTGTGTGTGTGTGTGCTGAGAGAGTAAATGGAGACTCCACAGTATCTATTTGGTGTCATGATGCTTGCCGATGTCACCATTCATTTATTAAACACTCAGAATTTCCTTACTTAGTTAAGCCAATTTCGCTCCAATAACAAGGTGATCTCTGCCTTGGTCACTGATTATTCTTAAGCCTTTCACTGCAGGAATATCAACTGTATACCAATATTATTCTTGCTAACGTCAAATGATTCTGTTCTGATGAAGAAACCACCCACTAGAGGAGAACGGGACACAAACATCCTCACTTCACCCCGAGACTAATATGGTGGATTTTCCATTCTACCTACTGCCACCAGATCTCGTTTTTGAACAAACCCTCACTGTGACAGGGTTACGGGTAGAGGTGGCCTGCAGTCCTAAAGGACCAAGGTTCGAATCCCGGCTGGGGCAGGGAACAGTTTAAGGATTTGAATTTCATTATATCAGGCTTTACTGATCTACCAGAAGACCCGCCGACATGTCGTAAAAATACCCCAGCTAATACCAATACACCAGTCCTGTATGAGACAGCCCTAGCATGTATTCAATATAGACGGTGGATGTTAGCGCCGAAGTGGTGACATGTAGAGGTGTATGGTATGTAGGAGGACTGCTGGGCCTTGATAGCAGGCTGTGAAGCCTATGCCCAGAGTCGGACACATAAAAAAAAAAAAAAATTGTAGTTCGACCGAAACGAAATGGTTCGTTAGGGTGGGAAGAAAATGAGGCAGTCGACTCAGAATGAAAAAGTTGGATAGGCAGGGAAGAAAAGAATGACTGACAGTTGCAGAGGAAACATAAAGTGCACAAAGGAAGACTGGCAGTGACTGAACAAAGGTAAAGTGCCTAAAGAATGACTGGCAGTGACTGAAAAAAGATAAAGTGAATCAAGAATGACTGGCAGTGACTGAGAAAAGAAAAAGTGCATAAAGAATGACTGGCAGTGACAGAAAAGAAAAAGTGCATAAAGAATGAATGGCAGTGACAGAAAAGATAAAGTGCATAAAGAATGAATGGCAGTGACAGAAAAGATAAAGTGCATAAAGAATGAATGGCGGTGACTGAGAAAAGATTATGTGCATAAAGAATGATGTGGCAAAGATAAACTACATCAAGAATCAGCAGTGGCAGATACAGTGCAGAAAGGATGACTGGCAGAGGATGAGAAAGGCTAAAATGCACAAAAAATGACTGGCATTCGCTGGGGAAAGACAAAGTGCACTGGCTGGGAAAAGATTATGTGCAATGGTTGGGGAAAGACGTAATTTCAGGTTAGGTTAGCCGTTTCAGAGGCAGTGAGTGATTAACCGAACATCTTGCTAAATACCCCGTCCCTATCTTCTCCTCAACTTCCATATTTCCCATCCTCCAGTCCTCCTTTCTTCTTTATAACCTTCTATCTCGTCTTTTATACTTTCCTTGTCACCACTGCTCCTTCTCCCTGTCCTTTCTCCTCCCTCACGTCCCCACACCTCCCACCTAAATCAGTGTGAGGACAACAACCATTTTCAAGTAAAATAATATAAAACGTTGAGCTGAATCAATATGGTAAGGCACAAAACAATAGACTGGCACACACACACACACACACACACACACACACACACACACACACACACACACAATGGTACAATCCCAACCCACATCATGGGTTTCTTTGAAATTCAACAAAGCAGAAACACCCGGGGATTATTTCCTTTGTTCGCCTGAAGAGGGAGTGGAGGACAGAGGGATGGAACAGATTTAAATAGAATGGCAGACTGTTATAAAAAATTCTGTAATTAATTAATTTAATTACCTATATGGCTTCGGTCTCTTGTTTCGCTTAAGGAAAAGTCAACTAACACAATAAGTATTATTGTTCATTCAATAGTAATGTGTTTTTGTGTGAACACACACACACACACACACACACACACACACACACACACACACACACACACACACACACACAATGCAAGGGTAGCATCACCAATCATGGCATAAAGACACCATTACAACATTTTACCGAGATAAGCCAACGTCATCAACATCTTCATTCACACAGTATGATCTCGCAAACATTAAGCTAAATACATACACACATATCACTGAAAAGTAGAGTTTTATAGAATAATCATTATTTTAAAATTTCCATTCTGTTCAAATGGGAACAAAAATTAAAAAAGAAAAAGAATTAGCTGAGGCGGGAAAGCAGGACGTGAGGACGAGGACAGTAATCCGGTTACCGAGGCGTTCATGTCTTGACCTTTACAAAATTCAACCTTTCATCAGCCGTTCATATTGGTCTAGATTTTCGTGCTTTCCTAGATCGGGGACAGAAAGAGATTATGCTTTGGTGTTACACAGTTTCCATATCACCTCTCCGTGACTAACATCATACTGTTGGCCAGCTCCATGCTGCACTTATTGTCAGTCGCATTTTCTTTCTTGTATTCTTTCTGTCTTGTTTAACTGTGGCAGGCGCTTCTATCCTTAACCAATACCTGTCAGACTTGGACATAATTACCAGCCTATGAGCTAGCTGTGTCCACAAGGTTCTGATGCTAGGTAACTATTCGTTGCCTGGTAATGGCCAAAAACCCGCTTTTTTTCGTGCTTTTCACGTTTTGAGATGTAGAAGCATTACTAATGGGCATAGAAAGCTCTGACATCTTTATGTGTAATCCTGATGTCATTCCCTATCGGTGTGGTGCCATCCATTTTCCCCCTCTCTTCCTCTGGTTTTCGAGTAGCAATCCTGCGAAGATTGGCCTCAGCGTCCCTAGCAATCACTACATGTTTTCAAAAAAGCCCTCCTAGTTCCCCAGCGGCTCCATGGAATTGAATAAAAGTTTGCATGTTTATGGACACTGACTAGTATTACAACTTCCTACGTACACCTGCATGCTACATTGGCCAGGTCTGGGGTCAAAGGTCATCAAATGCGAAAAAGGTGAAAATAGATAAATTCACGACTATGCTCGCGAAAAATGCTAAGGCTAAGAATCATTAACTGAATGTAGAGTACCTAATCGATGGAACTCACTATTATAGAACCAATCTTTAAAAAGGCTCAATAAGCCTAACGTCAGTACTAAAAATTTTGGAAAAAATAATTAAAGATAAAAATTACAATGTTCCTTGATAAGCATAACTTACAACAGATAAGCAGAACGGGTTTCGTAATGATAAATCATGTCTCACGTAAATGAAAAAATAAATAAACTACAAAAATCCAGGACAGAAATGGTGAAGCAAACGTGTCGAAATATATTTCCTCCTGTACCAACCTCCAGTTTGTGCCTCAACAAAACCCAGCTTTGTGGGAATGGTGTTACATCAGGGTTTCCTTTTTCCTCCTGTACCAACCTCCAGTTTGTGCTTCAACAAAACCCAGCTTTGTGGGAATGATGTTACATCACAGTTTCCTTTGCCACAGTACCATATTGCATCTGTTTAACCTCATTTACTTACGATGACTTTATTTTTTACTTTGGTATCTCCACATGATAATATGCACCTTATTGTTGAGTTCCCGTAATGAGGTTACCTGGGCAAAAAAGTCTCTCCTAAATGTAACTATAATCACCTGGAGACAGCAGGAATCAAATTTGTCATCGGACTAAAAGGGTTTATTCTCTCGCTCAGTACCGTACTACTACTTTTCCACATTGAATTCTACTTGTATTTTTTTTTATTTGTATTTACTTTCATCCCTTCCCTTCCTTCTCTTTTCCTTTCTTCCTCCTTCACTCCCTTTCAGTTACCTGCCTCAATCTCCCTCATTCCCTTTCTCCCGCCTTTCTTCACCATATCTCCTATTCTTCTTCCGCACACTGTCACATTTTCTCTCTCCTTCTCTCTGCCTCCCTTATTCCTTCAACTTTCCTCTCTTCCCTCACCCTACTTTTTTTTACTGAATTTAAAGCCCAACTGGTATTAAAATTGTTGTGGTGTGGTGCTGCAGGCTTCAAGTGCCGGCAAAGGAGCGGACAAGGAGAGAGAGAGAGAGAGAGAGAGAGAGAGAGAGAGAGTATAGATTAGATGACGAGAAAACAAGAGTGAAGTAAGAGATCAAAGAAAGAAGTTTAGACGGAATAAGGAGAAACCGAGAGAGCGAAGACTAATATAGAGGGAAGACTGAAGAAAACAGCAACAGGGAAGGAATCTGTGTGGAACTCAGACTCGCTGGGAAGATATTTGGCTACGAGGTCTTTATATTCAAGTGCATCAACGCTTACATGACCATAATTACTCAACCATTAATTACCAAACATTGAACATCGCCTAAAACTGGCATCTTTCATTCATGAATACTGAATTGCATCAAGGGACCAACATTAAAATACGTTGCTAGTCACGAAGAAGTGTTATGGAAACATGGAAGATTCGCAGAATTGTCATTTTCTTAAACTGAGGTACGAGGAAAACATCGCAAAAGAAGAAAATCAAGCCAGGTTATGGTGGACGAGTTACAGCTTACAGAAGGATGTAAATGTTTTCACATCAGATCCCCACCCAGCCAATCACAGGGTTGTGGATCCACGCACAATGACACAATGCAACACAACACTAACTTTTGACATTTTTCTCATTTAGAGGAAGATTTACGGCAGGACTCTCGAGGGCTTAAGAGAATCCCAAACTTCGTCTTTAGCAATTTACTTCAAAAGAAAAGAAGCAAGGAAGCATGGAAGGGTATAGGGAACACATGGCCTGAGTAAGAGGGAAGGAGATGAGGGTAGAGGGAAGACGAGGGCAGGGTGGGAGAGAAAGAAAGAGGGAATGAAAGGGTAAAGTATAATGGCTTTGAAGAGGGAAGGAAGGGTACAGGAAGGACGAGGAATGGGTGGAATGCAAGGAGTGAGTAATGAGTGAAGAGAGGGAGGAGGAGGACAGGTAACAGGAGGAAAGGGTAGAAGAAGGAACGGAAAGAAGAATGAAATGCGGAGGAAGGGCGGGAGAGAAAAATGAAGGTAAAAGAAGGAAAGAAGGAAGGAAAAAATAAGAAGTACAAACGACGAGTGAAAAGGAAGGAAAGAAGATATGAAAAAAAAAAAAATCAGAGTTACAGGGAAAACTTAGTGTGATAAAGATGCAGGAAGGGAAAGGTTAAAAGTAATAGAAACAAGTGAGCCACAAACAGGAGGAGAAGATAAGGGAGGGAAAGTGTGAGGGTGAGGGCAGAATAAATGTATGGGTGAAGGCAGTGTAGGTGTGAGGGTGAAGGCAAAGTAAGTGTGAGAGAAAGGAGTGAGGAAGTGTGTGAGGGTGACGGCGGGAAAGAGTGAAGGAAGAGTATATGTAAGAGGAAGGAGAGAAGAAGTGTGAAGGTGAAAGCAGAGTAAGGATGAGGGTAAGGGAAAACGTGAGGGTAGAGGACAGAGTTAATGCAATAAATATGGGATGCGAGGTGTGTGTGTGTGTGTGTGTGTGTGTGTGTGTGTGTGTGTGTGTGTGTGTGTGTGTGTGTGTGTGTGTGTGTGTGTGTGTGTGTGTGTGTGTGTGTGTGTGTGTGTGTGAATTTGTTTACGAGTTCGATTCCTGCCACCGTCTGTGATACACTCCAAGACAGAGGAAAGGGAGGGACACTTGGAAGAAAGAAAGAAAGAACATAAGAGAGGGAAAGAGACAAAGATAATTAGATAAAAGAAGGAGAGTGAAAGAATATTGAGTGATCATGAGGGAGAGAGCGAATGGCGTGGGAATAACTAGGTAGGAGATGTAGAGGACGAAGTATTAAAGGAGAGAGAGAGAGAGAGAGAGAGAGAGAGAGAGAGAGGCTATCAGTGTGCAGCGTCTACTATGAGGGTGATAGATACTCGTACTTATAACGTCTTCAATAATCTCATTAATATTTGTCATGCATTCCTAAACTGGGTGAACACGATGAATTAGCTACCTGTCTATCTATTGCCACACACCTTAATACCGTAAGGGAAAGCCACAAACAAATCGCTTTCATGTCACTCTGTCCCCTGCCATTTCCCTGACCTCCCTCCATCTCACAGTCCCCTTCCTTATATCTCTCTCCACTCCATCCCTCCATCTCATCCTTAGCCTCCCTCTTCTTCTCGTAACCCTAGAACAGTACACCCATGTTTGGATATACTACTTAGGTAAACCTGGGTCTCACAGACCCAGGTATAAAGTATTAAAAAAAAAAAAGAATATTTGTGTTCCAGTTATTAAATCCTTGACCATTTCACAACTTTTTCAGGTCTAGCTTCCATCAAATAATGACTATGAAACTAAAATTAACTTATTCTATGTATTTTACACAAATTTTTAAAATAAACATAAAAAAAATGAAAGTTATTGTTTACATGGACCCAATAAGATAAATAATACAATGATCCTCACACTGCTGTCTGAGACTGGGGAATGAAAGGTCCTCATGGTGTGGAGAGATAGCCCAAATGGTGTAGCCAGATCTGCAAGATCTTCAAGTACATGTGGGTCTCACAGACCTGATCACAACTTTAGTGCATTATACACCGAAACAGAGGGAGAGCTGCAAATCCACACACCCACCCTTAACACGGGCACCAAAATATAGGAAGCTGTTGACAAGGACTGGGGACCCTGGCATTTAGAAAAAAAAAAAAAACTAAAACGAGAAAGCGGAGAAAAAATGCCAGGTCTCACAGACACAGGTGTACTGTTCTAGGGTGGAAGGAAAGACAGGACCGAAATGAATGCAGTGTGGTTCAACACAGAATTTACTGTGGATTCGGTGGTACCGGTATACAGTCATCCACACAGCTTTCGGTCAACATTCCACACAATCAAACAGGTGTATGTTTAACGCTGGAAAATAATAGGTAAATAGGTAGCATTAAGAGTACCACTGAGAAGGTCATGGTGATCTGGGATTAACCCACCCCGTCCCGTTGACGTATGGGTACATTGCAACATTTTGCATTTGCCAGTCCCGGCGACATACTGGTACGTCGTGCAATTGCAAGGTCCCTAATTTGCACAATTTTCAATTTTTGCGCGTGATTTTTCGTACGTATACACGGGACACCTTCCTCTATTCCTCTACAAGATGCCAAGCAGGGACAATGCCTTACACAGCATAACCTCCCCCCTTCCCCCCTCACGCCATTGTCTCGGCAATTCACCTGTTACCAGTGACCAGGCCAATAAAGATATTCAGGGCCAGAGTGATTCCCCAATCGATGACAATGTGGAGGACAAAGTTTACATAGCATTAGAAGAAGAAACAGTCAGAAATAATGATCAGGTAACGTGGCAAAAGAAGGTCAGGTATGGTGATGAGTTAGTGAGTGACACAATGCTTATAATGCCTATATTACTGTTTGAAAACCAATATACTCTTGTACTACATATAAATTCGTACCAGGTAAATAAATAAATACTGTTTATGAGTTGTGTGAAATAGTTACCCTCCCACAGAACTCGTTTTCTTTGGTGCCAGCCTGTTAGAAAACCCATTCAGGTAAGGAGGTACTCCTACCTGGATCGAGTATTATAAACCTCAGGTGAGCGATTTCTCTATGAATTTTCAATGTTTCTCACCAAAAGCGGAGGTTTTAGCCAAAAAAAAAAAAATCCGAAAATACCTTGGGATTGGGGGGTGTCAGAGGTGCGAAATAGCTTGGGACGTCACGGGTTAAGCATGTATCCCGACCCAAAGGGCAGACTCGGGTGTTTGCAAGCTCCAGAGGCTTCACAAAGAGTACTGTGTATTGAAGAACAACAGATCGTTACAGTGTAGGTGTGAGGGTGAAGGCAAGTACCAGGTTAAAGAGCAAAACTTCAAGAAAAAATAAAACTCACAAAACTGTATATTTCTCGAAAGGACGCTTTGTAAATAAAAGTACTGTTGTCTGCTTAATACTGACGGCGTGAATGTAAGAAAAAACAACAACAAAGACAAACAAATAAAAATACATTTATAAATATTTTTTCTACGATCAAGCAAGAACATGGGGCCATCATTTATCCTGGCGTGTTGTGGTGGAGGTAAAGATGTTATGGGTCGATGCCTCATTATCGGCAACCTCACTGCCTGGAATACTCGCCCAGTATTTCTTTTCTCCAGATATTTTCCAGCAGAGTGGTGGTGGTGGTGGTGGTAGGAAAGTCAGGAAGTTGGTAGTGAATGAGGCATAAGGAAACTGAAGTAGTTATTTTAGTAATGATTTTGATAAGGATATCCAGGGATCGGAAATAAGAGATAACAGAAAAAAAAAAAAAAGGAATAATATACTGTACAGAGATGATGGGAAGGCGAGGTAGAGCTGCATAGGAGATACAGAAGAAAAAAGAATGTACAGCAAAACCAAAACAATAAAATCAAGACAAAAATGAAAGATGAAAAACAGTAAGAGAAGGATCGTAGGGAACCACATGCAACGGAACAGGGACTCCTGACCCAAAAAAACTAATGAAGCCAGGAAAAGATTTACGATAGAGACGTTGGGACGGACGGCAGGAAGAGGGCAAATGGAAAAAAAGGAGTGGGCAGATATGAAAGAGTAAAAAGGGAACACAGAAGAGAGATTATGAAGAGAAAAGTAGAGCAGAATATACAAGGAAGGAGGTGAGAAAGAAAGGAAATTCATGAGAGAAAAGTGAGGGCAAAGAAGAAGAAAGTAAATGAGAGAGGGGGGAGGGGGCTAGTTCACACATGTTGCCCAGGGTCGCTACATAACAAAAGCACTGCATCATGGCTGAGCCTACATCCTCCCGGGACCTCTATTTGCCATTAATATACCAACAAACAAAATGTTACCATATAAACTTACTCCATTTCACTTCCCTCCCTTCCCGTGCTCCTTAATCTTGTCAGACTGCCTTATTTCTCTTCCTCTCTCTTCTGCCTCCTCCTCTCACTCCCTTTTCTGACACATTTTCTTCCATCACTTTCCTTAAATACTTCACCATCTCCTTTCCTTCCTCCTCAAAGTCCATCATTCCACGGTAGTGTTATCTCCTACAGTCTAACTCTGTCAGAATGAGAATGATGATCCTAACGGCTGGAGGATTTAAGGGTCGCCGCGGAAAGGTGGGAGGGGAGGAAGCAAGGAAAGGGAAAGAGGGAGAGACGGAGAGGGAAGAAAACATGGAGAGGAAAGAAGTAGGAAAGGAGGGAGATAAAAAGAAGAAAGCAGGGGAGAAGGAAGGAATGATAGAGAAGGAGGAAAGAAGCGAGACAAGGAGAGAGGAAGACTAGGGATGGGAGACGAGGAGAGGAAAGGACAAGGAAGGGGAGGAGAGCAAGGAGAGGGAAGGAGGAAGAGAGATGGAGACAAGGAGAGGGAAGACGGAGAGAAGAAATGAGAGAAGGAGCGGGAAGGGGGAGATAAAGAAGAAGACATGGGAGAAGGAGCGGGAAGGGGGAGATAAGGAAGAAGACATGGGGCGGAAGAAATAGGGAGAAATGAGACAACGAGATGGAAGGAGGAGAGAAGGGAAAAAAAGAAAGAAGAGGCGGCAAGAATGAGGAAGACAAGGAAAGGGGAGGATGAGAGTAGACGGGAATGAAGGAGAGGGAAGGAGGGAAGGAAGGAGGAAGACAAGGAGACGGAGGTAAGGAAGGAGGAAGACAAGGAGAGGGAGGTAAGAAAGGAGGAAGACAAAGAGAGGGAGGGAAGGAAGGAGGGAGACAGTGAGTGGGCAGGAGGGGGAAGGCTGGGGAATTACTGGACGGAGATAACCAAGAAACGTTCAACGGGGTTAGGGGAAGATTACAAGTACAAACACTGGCCCTACCAATTACAATATTTCTGTGACTGTGGCTGTGGTGAGGAAGCCTATGGAAGCAGAGATGACACTTGGGGCACGACAACCCCTGACGGTGCTGTTCATCCTCATACCATAACCTCTCACACGATCACCACCAGAAGGACCGATACAATATGTAATAACTAGAGGCCGTGAAATTATGTGCTCTGTTTTTCAGTGCAAACAATATTCAACAGGCGTTATCAGCGTAGGATACTGTAGACTTTGACCAGGATACAAGCAAGAACAATAAATATCTAGAGTACGAAGTCAAATTCTTAAAGCAGATAAGTGGGCACGTTTAAACCAATACTTGCAGTTCTGCGTGTTCTTCACGGACGAATGTAAGTAAGTATAGAAGAAAGGTATAGGGGAAGATGTGACGCTCCAGGAGAGGCAGCAGGCTGAGTGTGGGCGGTGACAAATGTACACCGTGGTACTTACTCAGGGATGTTGAAGTACTGCGCGAGATTGTACTGATTTCTACTGGGAGAAAAATGGAAGAGGAAGGGCGGCAGGAGATAGTGGGGTTAGTGGAAGAAAGAGGGGCCATCTATGTGAAATAGAAGGAAAAGAGGAGAGGAACAAGGAGAAGGACGAGGTAGAGATCAAAGGGGGTGTAGCAGAGAAGAGGGTGATGTGTGAGTGACAGGGGACGGACGCAGGGGGTGACAGGCACAGCAGGACCTGAAATGTTGTACTGGTAATGAAGAGATCAATGGACACTAAAATGGGGTGGCAGACCAAAACAGCAGCAAGACGGAGGCTACAGTATGTCAGTGTAAGTAGCTAGTTGGGTACAGTGTGGGTGAAGACTGTACTGTATCTCTGTCAACGTACCAGTCCTGTGCTGCGCTAAATTGTCTTTGTTGAACCTATAAATATTTCTGTACATCTGTAGCAACGATAGGGTTCAATCTATGAAGGATTTTTCTTTTTTATCTTATTATTTGGTACAGCGCCTTGTACTAAGAAAAATATGGAAGACGGGGACATTAAAAGAAGTTTAAAATATCATTGTTCAGAGATGTTACACTAATGTTTGTGGGAAAAAAAAAATGCCTGAAAACAGTTAATATACAATAAGTCCTTGTCAACGCAATGAATGATAACACGCAGATTGCAGTCTAGGGAAAACATTGTAAGTGTAGGTCATCAAGCTCTGGCAGTTTACATTTTAGATAAGACATTGAAAACATAACAGATACAACCGTCTCTGGCAGTCTGCATGTTAGGTAAACAATGTAATCGTATTTATATCAACAAGCCCTCTTGTTACAAGTTGAGGCATCTACAGCTACACAGACTCCATCATCACAGCACCGCCAGCCACCAGATTAGCATTCCATGCGGAGAACAACAGTAAAAAACTACACTTGTTATTTTTCAAATGCAAATCCACTTAGGAATTGTACAGCAAGGCTTCTTCTAAGCCTGGACATGAATAACAGTGTGTGTGTGTGTGTGTGTGTGTGTGTGTGTGTGTGTGTGTGTGTGTGTGTGTGTGTGTGTGTGTGTGTGTGTGTGTGTGTGTGTGTGTGTGTGTGTGTGTGTGTGTCAATGCAAGTGGGTTTTCTGTGTTGTAGTGGTGATGATATAGAGTGTACTTGCAAGGAAATCTCACTAAACACCAGTAATTTCTTAGGGTGTATGAAGGTTAAATCCCTAATACACTACTAGGAGGTGTAGGAGGACTCCTGGGCCTTGGGATAGGCTACTGCCCCCGAGGTATAGGCCTTGAAGCCTTTGCCCAGAGTCGGACACATAAAAAAAAAAAAACATAATGAAAGTGGAAGTATCTTTGGGGAATGAAGAGTTACTATTACTTATTTGTCTGCTCCAATAGTGTGTGTGTGTGTGTGTGTGTGTGTGTGTGTGTGTGTGTGTGTGTGTGTGTGTGTGTGTGTGTGTGTGTGTGAATTTTGCATACTGGTAGACATTCACCCCGGCTAAGTGTTAGTCCAGGTGGGACCTCTAAGGGCCACCCAGAACTAAAGGGGGCGGCCCCCAGGGGAGACAACACCGTTTTTTCGTTTTTTACCCAAGAATATGAAAGTTTATACAGCATTAAACCTTCACCCGGGCCACCGATTGACCAGGATGGAGCCCACGGGGTTCGTTACTCCCCTGTAAATTACTTCATCCCCTTTACGATACTGCATGGGTGGATGTGGTTGTTTTTCCACTCGGCAGTCTTTTATTTGGGCACTAAAAACAAATAATTAAATTCAATGATCTCAAATATTTGAAATCTAAATCGACAGCTAGGTTAAAAATTATCAATACTCATCAACCTTGGTACCAGGGCGCTCTCTCTATTTTATTTCTGCTGCGGTCTGACGCCTTTATTCATCACTAGATAAGCTGCCTCTCGTGTTGGAGTTGATCATGATTAAATTTAAAGCTTTTAGCTCCGTAAGTCTGTTCAGTAAAGTCGTCTGGTGATTGCATGAACAAAATAAAAACAGTACCACAGCATAGCTAAACTACAGTAATCCCCACATGTGCCACCTACACAGTGGAATAGATGTCATCCATTTCGGAAAACTTACTATACGGTATTTCATAATGACTGATAACCTGCGGTAGTTTTTATACACTTGCCATACACTCAGCA
This sequence comes from Coenobita brevimanus, assembly GCF_032717465.1. NCBI lineage: Eukaryota > Metazoa > Arthropoda > Malacostraca > Decapoda > Coenobitidae > Coenobita > Coenobita brevimanus. The sequence goes on from NC_137026.1 coordinate 23,870,814, forward strand.
TGAAAGTATTGTCACTTAACATAAATAACAAGACGCAACCTGAAGAGGATTAAAGTGAGAATTAACTCAAATGTTTCGTATGTCTGGCAAAGAAGTACAACACGCCAAAACATTCTAAAGCACAGACGTCATTGTCTATATCAGTTCGTCATTGAAATGTCTTTAATGTACGAACACCAAGCAATCTACTACAAACACTAATAAGTCAATTAAATCTTCATATGTATTGGGCAGTTACATCCAAATGAGTGATTAGTGAAATGAAAAACGAAAAATATAGGCAACACATCAGAACAAAAAGTAAGTAAATTATCAGGTGGTGATAACCACAAAAGGAAACTGTGTCATGAGAGTGAATGACTTAAATGTCCGCAACACTGACCTTAAGATGGCGGATGGCTGGGTCCTTTAAATACCAGCTCAGGTAATTTCGTTTTAATTTCCTTTTTTCACTCATCTCGTACATCCTCCTCACACCTGTAGTTCTCTGGGCCATCATTACAACAATCCGCTTACAGCGTCCTGTCTCCAAGTGGGTGAAGGTCGGCGAGATATAAACAAACGAATACTTTACGGAATACACACTCGCATTACCACAGCTTCAACTCGACTGACGCAGCGCTCACGAGCAGTGTTCCCAAATCGAAATTCTATCAATCCGCTAGACTGGTCCTAAAAGTGGTAAAAATCCGCCAGATTAGGGGAAATCAGCCGAAAAACCCGCTAGACAGGAGATTAAAAAAAAAAAAAAACGCTAGATATTGAGTAGAAGCATAAAAAAAACTCCCCGCCAGATTGGTTTTATAAGCTCTTGGCGTAGATTTAGCGTGAAAACCCCTAAATTGGCAGCACTGCTCACGAGAAGTGAGGGAGGAGAGCAGAGCATCATGGGTAATCGTGTGACAGCTGAGGGTGGCTTATACTTTGCCAACGAATGAAAAACAAACAAACACTGCCGAACGAGTATTCACGAACGTTCATGTGAGCATTCATTCATGTTTTGGGACCTTCGTAAGTGATGAAGGCTTCAGTATCCCCACTGTAATCATTATCGTGTCAGAATTTCTGTCAAGGTAGATACATGTGCTGGATTTATCATCTCTGGGCTCTAGAAGGAAGTGATGATACACTGTACGAACACTCATCGGAACTTACATCCGAGCTGGAACAGGTTCGAATCTGCTCTCCAGATCTAAAGGGTATTCACTTAACTTAGTCATTTGGGGTGAATGAATGGACGCCCATGACTGGCCAACACACCAGGGTAAAAGTGGGGTGGTAGGGTTGGTGGAAGAGTGGTGGGATAGCAGTCAGTGTGACTATGAACCATGGATCGAATGCTCACCGCACCCTTAGTACCGACTGAGGGACAGAGGTCGTTACAATTCCGTATCCATTGTTCACGGCGCTTCTCATGTCTGGTATGGCAATGACTGTCACAGGTACATTGCAATGTATGTAATGTATGGATGTAATACAAACAAATAATGTATATTCCGAATGAACTGTGTGAAGCACCGGAGAACACCGTAGTCAAACTGATTGAGAACATCTTGCTGTCCGCTGCCACGCCAACCATCGCTCACCTCTGGATAACTGCCAATACCAACATTTTATGTTTTTCTTTTGACTCGTTGTCATCGGTCATTATTCCGTATTACAGGAACATTTTCATTTAGGAATATGTATCCGTATTAACCGTATACTAACTGATATTAAGAGCAGCTGTATATTTCCCCATACCACCTAGTATTTTATCAGCCAATCATCAGCAACCTTCAGTCTGTTTCTGGGCTCCTTGTGACTGGCTTAAGTGAATGGGGTATACCTTAAACATTACTAATTTTTTATTACTAAGGCTATACACACAGTATAACACCAGCAGTACAACAACAGTTGTAGCTGATGGTTGGTGGGGGCGCTCACCATCCACTCATTCAGTGTAGTGCTGCTTTGGGGGTCTGCCCTCTCCTCTCTTCCTTCCTTCCTCTTCTTAACACTCCCTTTTCTGTCTTTCTTTCCTTCACTCTTTCCTCTTCCTTCTGCCTATGGGTGACTACATTAATTGACAAGCCAAAAGGTTTCCTGCACACCAGGAAAACATTTACAACACTTGGTGGTAACCATATAACCAAATTATGGCCCCTTTTTTTTATGCTAGGAAGAAGGAACCTAAGGCCACGAGCCCGCAATAACTGTTCCTTCCAAGAGAAAAACAAAATACAAGAGAGCGGTTTGGTGGGTAATTAAGGCGCTCCAGTCGGATTGAGCCTGCGTAGGTTTAAATGCAGGGGGTGGTTGGGGTTTATAGCTCACGTAATGCCACTCAGGGATGAGTGAGGCTGGTCACTCATCTTAAATGTCAGGACCAACTTGCCTAGCCCTGGGCTCCTACGCTCCTCATAGGGCGGCACAGGACTGGATGATGGATGGATGATGTATTATTATTATGATGATGATGATGATGATGATTATTATTATTATTATTATTTCCTCACCCTGCCCTTGGGTGGTAAAGGAGTTCCGGATGATGATAATGAATGATGATGATGATGATTACCATCATCATCATCATAAACAATGAACGAATCTTTACGTTTGTCTTTGTCACCGATAAACACTGCGTTCTCTCTTGAGCCTCAGCAAGTGTGTCTTGCAGAAAAAAGTGTACCCAGTTGCACGTCTTCCAGCTCATTCAGTTGAATGAAGCAGCTTCGTTGTTGGTTCTACATGGAGTTGTTGAGGCAGTTTGGTACGGGTGACACATCACCGCCAAGACAGTGCACAACAGGCTGTCTTTTTACCAATTTATGTGCACAATAAGTACATATATATATTGTTACGGAACAGAGAGAGATAATGAACACTTCAAGTGAGAATACTAAAATCACTACTGTCCCGCAAAGTTCCAGGTTCAAAACAAAAGAGTTAGGTAAAATTACAAGTTAAAGTTTAATGCTCAAACTAACAACTAAACATTCAGGACTCATAACGATAATGTAATGGCAAACACAGGTTAAATACATGGTTAACTGCAATAGCCTCTATTAACACGAAATTAGCAAGAGTAAATTTATCTAAGTCAGCCCTGATAAAAGGAGAAAACCGGATAATGCTCAGTTAATGCAAGATATATTATTACAGATACAAAATATTATTAATAATGGCTGACACCAAAAACTCTACATGAACCACAAAAACCTTCCCAGGTCTCCGAATTAACGCCTTAGGCCATACAGTACAAAAAATGGTAACAACACCCACACTCAAATTATACAGCAGTTAGATGGTTGGAGACTTCCTGAGCACTCACAAATATAATACACTATACAGAGGAGGACAGAGATGTGAACCAAATGAGTAGATCTAAGTGGCAACTAATGCAGAGACTGAGCTCATTATATAGGGGGCCGGCAGAGCTTGATTCAACTTGCAAGAAGGATGCACAAATGAGGGCACAGAGGACGAAGAGTTGACACTCCTGCTCTGAACAGCAGAAAGAACAACTTACTCTACTATAAGGGGGAGAAGGGGGGAGTGAGGTAGAACACGCAAGCCTGGTCACTATGAAAGCCACGAGGCGAATCGTGATCAAACATGCAGCATACTGTACGTTAGAATTATACAAAGGATGATGAAATCATAGGTTATGTAACACCTCCCCACAAAGAAAAAGAAATTTACAAAGGAAATTTCTTATTACTCTAACAATCTGTCTAAAGTCAAGATAATCAATCTGCAATAACATTTTCTTTCCCCTTGACATGTTGTATGTCTAATGAATACTCCTGAAAAAGCAGACTCCATTTGTCAATCTCTGATTTTTATCTTTAAACTTACTAAGGAATTTCAGTGGGTTATGATCGGTATAAATGACTATGGGGTCAAAACCAGAACACAAATAAAATGAAAATGCTGTAAACCCAAAATCAAGGCCAAAAGCTCTTTCTCAATAGTTGAGTAGTTCTTTTGAGGTGGAGTGAACTTCTTACTGTAATAAGATACAGGGTGTTCAATACCCTGATCATCCTCTTGCAGCAAAACAGCCCCAGCTCTTGTATCACTTGCATTAACAGCCATCTTAAAAGGCTTAGCAAAATTTGGAGTAGCGAGCACTGGCTGACTTAATAGGATAGCTTTAAGTTTACTGAAAGAGGATTCACAGTTATCGGTCCAGACAAATTTAACTCCCTTTTTCAGTAGGTCTGTAAGATGGTGATACAAGAATAGAAAAGTTAAGAACAAATCTCCTGTAATAACCTACCATTCCCAAAAATCTTTGTAGCTCTTTCCTACTTTTAGGTCTGGGAAGATCACTTATAACCTGAACCTTAGCTCCTGGTGGTGCAACGTGTCCATCACCAATTATGTACCCAAGGTACTGAACTTTAGCTTGACCAAACTCAAACTTTGATAAATTAGCTACAAGATTAGCCTGAACTAAACGCTCAAGAAATTTACTGACATGGCATAGGTGATCTTTCCAGTTGTCACTGAAGATTAATACATCATCAATATAAACAACACACCCTGCCAAACCCTCTGTTACAACATTCATGAGCTTCTGAAAAGTGGCTGGTGCATTCTTCATACCATATGGCATTACAGAACATGCAAAAGTCTTTCCTAGTGTTACAAAACATGAGATCTCCCTAGCACGTTCAGTCATAGGTACTTGCCAGTATCCCTTTAACAAATCAAACTTACTTATGTACCTAGCCTTTCCGATCTTGTCTATGCAATCTTCCACACGAGGGAGAGGGTAAGTGTCTGTTTTGGTTATCTGATTAACACGTCTGTAGTTAATGCAAAGCCGCTGTGACCCACCTGGCTTAGGGACTAGAGTGACAGGAGAACTCCACTCGCTCTGACAGGGCTCAATCATCTTGTGGTCCAACAGGTAGCCAAGCTCCTTCTGGATGAGAGGAACTTTCACTGGGTTCACACGGTAAGGAGGCAGTTTAATTGGCTTTGCATCTCCAACATCAACATCATGCATCAACACAGTGGTTCTTCCTGGAGTGGCACGGAACACTTGCGGGTACTCCTGCAGTAATGCCGAAAACTCTTGCTTTTCCTCGGGAGGTAGATGAGAAAGCTTAGTCTGGAGATCATTCATGATATCAGGATTCTTCCCCAAACTATCACTCAGGCTCATACTGCATGGGAGAACTTCACTTGCAGACTCGGGTGAAACAGCTACAGTGCAGACTGGGTTATTTTCGTCCCGCCTGTGATATAACTTTAGCATGTTGATGTGACAAAGTTGCTTGTTCTTTCTACGATCTGGTGTGTGATGACATAGTTGACATCACTGAGTTTCTTCTCCACTAAATAAGGACCACTAAACTTGGCTTGAAGAGGTTGCCCATGCACCAGTAGCAGAATCAAAACCTGATCTCCTGGCTGAAAGTGGCGTAACCTGGACTTCTTATCATACCAAGTCTTCATCTTCTGAGCAGCTCCTAAATTCTCTCTCACCAGCTGTGAAGCAGTGGACAGCCGTTCTTTGAACTTCATCACATACTCCAGCAGGTTGACGTCATCTTCCTCCGACAGCCAGCATTCCTTGAGTAACTTAAGGGGTCCTCTTACTTCATGGCCAAACAGTAGTTCAAAGGGTGAGAAGCCAAGTGATTTATTTGGAGATTCTCTTGTGGCAAATACAACGATTGGAAGACCTTTATCCCAGTCTTTCTGATGTTCCAAACAGTATTTCTTGAGCATCGATTTGAGTGTTTGATGATATCTCTTCAACGCTCCTTGGGTCTGGGGATGGTAAGCTGAAGACGTGATCTGGATGATGCCCAACTCTTTCAGAGACTGCTTGAAAACATTTGACATGAAATTACTTCCCCGGTCTGACTGTACCTCCTTGGGCAGACCAAACTTGGTGAAGAACCCTAGCATTTCCTTAACCACGTTCTTTGCTGAGATATTTCTAAGTGGAATGGCTTCAGGATAACGAGTAGCCATATCAATCAGGGTCAACACATAAGAAAATCCTGAAGAAGTCTTAGGAAGAGGGCCCACAATATCCACCAACACACGGGTGAAAGGCGCCTCAAAAGGAGGAATGGGAATTAGAGGTGCAACCTTTTCGGTCTGATTACATTTCCCCACAACTTGACAAGTGTGACAAGACTTACAATACCAGGAAACATCTCTGAAGATACCTGGCCAGTAGAAGTGTTTCAAAATGCGTGCCACAGTCTTCCTCACTCCAAGGTGTCCTGCCAAACTGGAATCATGAGCCACTCTAATGATATCCTGCCTACAAACACGAGGGATGACAACTTGATATACAACCTCCCATTCACAGTCGGCTGATGCTGTTGGGGGTCTCCACTTTCTCATAAGTACTCCTGACTTTATATAATAACAAGTAGAAACACCAGCTGACTCTTCCTCACTGCAAGTAGAGTTACCTAGACCTTTCAACTCAGGGTCAGCAACCTGCAACTCAACCAACTCTTGACGAGACAAATTATCAACACTACGGGGTACTGCCTCATCTGGTGAGTGGTCCAAATTAGCAAGAAAAGTGTCAACTAGGATAACATCATCATCATCATTATCCTCTAAGTCACCAGTAACTTTAGACTTAGCCCTAGTGGCAGCACATGAAGAGAACACATCAGGGACATCACAATCCCGGGTCGCAGTCACTGGTTCACTATACAACTGAGGAGCTGGACACACTTGACTTCCACCAATATCATTTCCAAGTAAGAAAGTTACACCTGACATTGGAAGTGTCTCAACCAACCCAACCATAACGGAACCATTAACAAAACCAGACTAAATTCACTCTGCACAGAGGGACAGAGAAGTAATTATTCCCTACACCTTGTAAGATTACAGTTTCATGAGAGAAATTAACATTAGAACCTAGAACACTGGTCAACATAAGGGATTGGCAAGCACCTGTATCACGATATATTTTAACTGATTTCTTGTCATTACTGTCCAGAGGACTGACAAAACCATCAGATAGGAAATTAGCACATGAACTCTTGAGAGTGTTACACCCGTTACTGCTCAAAAGAGGAGCTTCACCATGAGAATTTAATTTACCCCTCAAAGCAGGTTCAGTTAACTCAGTTAAAGAATTCTGGGAACTCTCAAGGGTGGACACTAGACCAATTGACTGAATATTTAAAGACTCCTTTTTGTTCACATCATGCTGTCTCCTGAAACATTTCTCCGTAGTATGACCAAGCTTACTACAATAAGTACATTTACTTTTCAGAAATCTAGAGATGGAGCTGGTATTTACTTCCTGAGAAACATCATCTTTATTCTCTTTCCTGTTACCTGTACTTTGAGTAGAGGCAACGTACTTACTCTCAGCTTTCCTTTTTTCTTTAGAATATCTCTTGTGAGTGAGAACATATTCATCAACTAAAACTGTAGCATCAGAGAAATTATCTATCCTTTTCTCATCTAGATATAGGCTTACATTTTTATTAATACACCTATTGAAGTCCTCCAGCAAAATCATCTGCTTAAATTTATCAAAATCAGAATTTACATTCTTAGAATTTAACCACTGCTCTAACAGATCTTCTTTGATTTTTGGATACTCAACATGGGATTGCTTATCTTGCTTATAAGTTGTCCTAAATTTTACTCTATAGGCTTCAGGAACAAGCTCATAGGCCTTAAGAATCAAGCTCTTAACTACATCATAATAATCAGATTGATCCTGAGGCAAAGATGCATAAGTTACTTGAGCTTTACCGGTGAGAACAGTTTGAAGGAGTACTGCCCAGTACTTTTTGGGCCAATTAAAACCTGTAGCTACCCTCTCAAACAACTGAAAATACTTTGTTAAATCAGATTCATTAAAAGGAGGGACAAGTTTAACATTTTTAGCCACATCAAAATCATCAGAGCTAGGTGATTCAGTTCCACTTTGTTTCATGCGATAATCATGGTCTGCCTAAATCCTAGCAATTTCAATTTGTGCCTGTGCCTCCTGAAAACGAGCCTGAGACTCAGCCTCCTTAGCACGAGCCTCCTGCAGGGCTAGCTGTAACTTAGCTATTTCAATCTGCTTTTGCTCATTTGGAGGAGTTACATTAAACAAGCTTTTATTAATCGTGTCAACAATTTGATCTTTAGACTGATGAGAGCGGACAGCAATTCCCAATTGTTGAGCAACAAGCTTAAGTTTATTCTTTGTTCTGTTTTCTACATCACACACTGTTTGCACATTTGACAAAAAATCTTTGGCTTCATCAAGCGTAGTAATAGTAGATATCATAAATAAATCACAGTCACAAAATATCAAGCAATATCCTTATGATAACATCCTGAATATCCTGATAAGAGGTCGCCAAATTTATGTTACGGAACAGAGAGAGATAATGAATACTTCAAGTGAGAATACTAAAATCACTACTGTCCCACAAGGTTCCAGGTTCAAAACAAAAGAGTTAGGTAAAATTACAAGTTAAAGTTTAATGCTCAAACTAACAACTAAACATTCAGGACTCATAAGGATAATGTAATGGCAAAAACAGGTTAAATATATGGTTAACTGCAATAGCCTCTATTAACACGAAATTAGCAAGAGTAAATTTATCTAAGTCAGCCCTGATAAAAATGAGAAAACCGGATAATGCTCAGTTAATGCAACATATATTATTAGAAATACAAAATATTATTAATAATGGCTGACGCCAAAAACTCTACATGAACCACAAAAAACCTTACCAGGCCTACGAATTAACGCCTTAGGCCATACAGTACAAGAAAAATGGTAACAACACCCACACTCAAATTATACAGCAGCTAGATGGTTGGAGACTTCCTGAGCACTCACAAAGATAATACACTATACAGGGGAGGACAGAGATGTGAACCAAATGATCTAAGTGGCAACTAATGCAGAGACTGAGCTCATTATATGGGGGGCCGGCAGAGCTTGATTCAACTTGCAAGAAGGACGCGCAAATGAGGGCACAGAGGACGAAGAGTTGACACTCCTGCTCTGAACAACAGAAAGAACGACTTACTCTACTATAAGGGGGAGAAGGGGGCAGTGAGGTAGAACACGCAAGCCTGGTCACTATGGAAGCCACGAGGCGAATCGTGATCAAACATGCAGCATACTGTATGTTAGAATTATACAAAGGATGATGAAATCATAGGCTATGTAACAATATATATATATATATATATATATATATATATATATATATATATATATATATATTTATGTACATATATATATATATGGTGCCACCTCTCCATGCCTTCCTTCGTGCTACACGGGCATCTGGTAGCGCTCAAGACTGGAATGTCACTCAACCATATTGCAGAACTTCTGCCTATCAGAATTCTTTCATTCCTTGAACTGCATCTCTCTTGAACTCGCTTCCCCAGAGTTGTTTTCCTCCAAATTTCAACCCACAACTGTTCAAGTCTAACTGTTACAGATATTTTATGAATAGAGGACACCAGTAATTTGGTGTATAGATTTTTTTTTTTCCATTTGTTTTTCCTTCCTCCGTTCTCTTATTTAAAAAATATATATATATATATATATATATATATATATATATATATATATATATGTATATATATATGTATGTATATATATATGTATATATATATATATATATATATATATATGTATATATATATGTATATATATATATATATGTGTATATATATATATATATATATATATATATATATATATATATATATATATATATATATATATATGTATATATATATATATATATATATATATATATATATATATATATATATATGTATATATGTATATATATATATATATATATATATATATATATATATATATATATATATATGTATATATATATATATATATATATATATATATATATATATATATATATATATATATATGTCTGTTGTGGACTGTTTTAAGATTGTATGGACTTGATGGTAGGTTACTAAAAGGGGTGAAAAGTTTTTATGTAAATAGTAGAGCGTGTGTAAGAGTGGGAAATGCTGTGAGTGATTGGTTTCCCGGGAGAGTGGGGCTGCGACAGGGATGTGCACAAGGGTCAACTGCGCAATGCAATCAGTGACATCTGCAGCAGGGCCCGACAGCAGAACTGGTTTACCCCTGCCACATCATAACAGACCCATCCCCTTACCCGAACCTGACCTGACTAGCTGATCAGACCAAATGCGGGAGAATATCCCCTCAGGGCTGCGTCATCACTTATTCATTCACAATTTCTCTCCATTTATTTCTGTCACGCACAGCCACTCTTCCTTGCTCAACAGACATCCCTCTCGCATCCAACGCTCTCTTCACACTGTCCAACCATCCTCTTCGTGGTCTTCCTCTCAGCCTTACACTTCTCACATCAGATCTAGTTATCTTTTTCACCAATCGCTCATTATCCATTCTCTCCATATGCCCAAACCATCGCAACATCCTCTGCTCAACTCTACCAGCCATCTCCCGAACAACTCCGGTTCTCCTTCGCACTTCATCATTTCACACCCGATCCATACGCGTCACTCCACACATACTCCTCAGACACCTCATCTCCATTACATTCAAACTTTTCCTCTCTGCTACACCCATATTCCATGATTCACCCCCATATAACGCAGTTGGTACCACAACACCCTCATACAGCCGTCTCTTTACATCCATTCTAAGTGAACAACATTTAAACACTTTTTTCATTCCTCCCAGCATCTTTCCTACTTCATTTATTCTAAACTTCACTTCCGCATCTATTCTTCCATCCACAGCAACATGTGACCCTAGATATTTAAAGCAATCTACCTCCTCAAGCAACTCACCATTCAAAACTATATTCATCCCCCTACCATCTATCAACCTCGTACACTTCATCACTTTACTCTTATTCTCATTTACTTTCAATTTCCTCCTTTCACACACCCTTCCAAACTCCTCTACCAACTGTCTCAATCTCTCCTCTGAATCAGTCACTAGTGCAGTATCATCTGCAAACAGCAACTACTTCAAATTCCACTCTCCACCATCAACATTCACCAGACTCAGACCTCCACCTAAAACTCTTGCATTCACCTCCCTTACAACACCATCCATGGAAATATTAAACAACCAAGGCAACGTCACACATCCCTGTCGAAGCCCCACTCTCACGGGAAACCAATCACTCACAGCATTTCCCACTCTTACACACGCTTTACTATTTACATAAAAACTTTTCACCCCTTTTAGTAACCTACCATCAAGTCCATACAATCTTAAAACAGTCCACAAAGCCTCTCTATCAATTCTATCATACGTTTTCTCTAAATCCATAAATGCCCAAAACACATCCTTGCCTTTTGCTAAATACTTTTCACACACTTGTCTCACAGCAAACACCTGATCAACGCATCCCCTCCCTCTCCTAAAGCCACACTGCTCATCACCAATCACTCCCTCTGTACCCTCTCTAACTCTCATAATTAACACTCTACCATACACCTTACCTACAACACTCAACAGACTTGTACCCCTAAAGCTAGTACATTCATACTTATCACCCTTGCCTTTATACAACGGGACCACACAAGAACTTGCACAGTCAATTGGCACCATACCTTTCTCAAAGCACACATTCAACAATCTTACTAACCAGTCAACAATAGTCACTCCACACCCTTCAGGTATTCCACAGCACACCCATCCATACCTGCAGCTTTCCCTATTTTCATCTCCTTTACTGCCTTCTCCACTTCCTCCTTCGTGATCAAAGAATCATTTAACTCTCCCAATACATTTATTCCTTGCACCCTTCCATCTGCCACAATCTCAGCCACCCTTTCCTCCTCTACATTTAACAAACTTTCAAAATACTCTGCCCATCTCTTCCTTACTGCATCCATCTCAATTAACATCCTTCCATCCTCTGCTTTTACTCGTTCTTCCTTCCCAGACTCTCCCTTTCGCACCCTTTTCACCTCCTTCCAAAACATTTTCTTATTCTGTTGAAAATTCTGTCAGCCGCCTACCCCACCTCTCATATGCTGCCACTTTAGCATCACGCACAGCCCTTCTCGCTCTATTCCTCTTTTCCTTATACCTTTCATATGACATCTCATCCTTCCTCTGCAGCCACACTTCATATGCACGTCTCTTCTCAGCCACAGCCATACTTACTTCCTCGCACCACCATTCGCTTCCTTTTCTTACACCACCACCCACACGTCTTACACCACACACCTCTTCTGCATGCCCCACCACAGCACTCTTAAATAACTGCCATTCCTCCTCCATGCTGCCCTTTTCCTGATCTTTCACTGCGTTCCACTCATCTTTCAATTTCTCCTGATACTCTATCTTTTTCTCTCTTTTATCCAGCTCACTCACTTTCAAAACCTCCCTGCCACACCTAACCCTCCTAGCTCTCACCCATCTCTTACCTACTCTTAACTTTCCCTCCACCAGGTAGTGGTCAGACATACCTCCACCCTCCCCTCCCAGAACTCTCACATCCAACAATCTTCCTATTACATTCCTAGACACAACCACATAGTCCATCCATGCTCTATCAACAACCCTTCCACCCTCCTGTCTCACCCATGTATACTTATAAATATCTTTCTTATCAAACAGCGTATTCCCAATCATCATCTCTCGCTCAACACACATCGCTATCATTCGTTCCCCATTTTCATTTCTTCCAGGCACACCATGCATACCAACTACGCCTTCAACTACTGCATTTCCCACTCTAGCATTCAGATCTCCCATCATTACCACATTCACATTCGCTCCAAAACTCTGCAGACACTCATCAACATCATTCCAGAAAGACTCCCTCTCTTGTTCATCTCTTTCACTACCAGGCCCATATGCACTCAAAAACACCCACAACTCACGTTCAAATTTCGCTTTCACCCACATCAGTCTCGATGACACCTCCTTCTATTCAATCACACATTTCTGTACTTCCGGACTCACTAACAAGGCCACACCTTCTCTTGCCCTTCCTCTATCAACACCTGACAATCTTCCATTCACACTTCCAAACATAGATTCCCCCTTTCCTTTCATCTTCGTTTCACTCAGAGCTAACACATCCAACTTTCTTCTCACAAACATTCTCCCAATCTCCTCCCTTTTAGCCTCAATCGTACTAAATCCACGCACATTCATAGACCCAATCTTCAGGGTAAGGGGATAACTCCATCCCCCATCCCTTTCTCTGGCCTGTCTCTTTTCAGGAACTAAAAAAACAGAGAAGGGGGTCCCTAGTCCTCTTACCCCGCCCCTTTTAGTCGCCTTTTACGACACGCAGGGAATATGGTGGCAGTATTCTTCCTAACACAACCTGGCCGCAGAGTAGTAGTACCACCTCATAGTGCGGCCATATATATATATATATATATATATATATATATATATATATATATAATATATATATATATATAATATATATATATATATATATATATATACTATATATCTATCTATCTATCTATCTATATATATATATATATATATATATATATATATATATATATATATATATATATATATATATATATATATATACTATATATCTATCTATCTATATATATATATATATATGTATATATATATATATATGTATATATATATATGTATATATATATATATATATATATATATATATATATATATATATATATATATATATATTGTTACATAGCCTTTGATTTCATCATCCTTTGTGTAATTTTAACGCACAGTATGCTGCATGTTTGATCACGAGCGTGTTCTGCCTCAGTCCCCCCTTCTACCGTTATAGTAGAGTAAGTCGTCCTTTCTGTTGTTCAGAGCAGGATTGTCAGCTCTTTGTCCCCTATGGCTTCATTTGCGTGTCCTTCTTACAAGTTGTATCAAGCTCTGCTGGTCCCTATATAATGAGCTCAGTCTCTGCATTATTGCCACTTAGATCTACTCCTCATTTTGTTCACATCTCTGTCCTCCCCTGTACGGTTATTATTGTGAGTGCTCAGGAAGTCTCCAACCATCTAGCAGCTGTGTAATTTGAGTATAAGTGTTGTTGCATTTTGTTCTAGTACTGTGTAGCATAAGGTGTTAATTTGTAGGCCTAGTGAGGTTTTTGTATTTCATGTAAGGTTCTTATTGTCAGCCATCATTAATAATATTTTGTATCTGTAATAATATATCTTGCATTCACTGAGTATTATCTGGTATCTCATTTTAACAGGGCTGACTTAGATAAATTTACTCTTGCTAATTTCGTGTTAATAGAGGCTATTGCAGTTAACCATATATTTAACCTGTTTTTTGCCATTACATTATCCTTATGAGTCCTGAATGTTTTGTTGTTAGTTTGAGCATTAAACTTTAACTTGTAATTTTACCTAACTCTTTTGTTTTGAACCTGGACCTTTACGGGACAGTGGTGATTATTAGTATTCTCACTTAAAGTGTACATTATCTTTCTCTGTTCCGTAACATAAATTTGGCGACCTCATATCAGGATATTCAGGATATTATCATAAGGATATTCCTTGATATTTCGTGACTGTTACTTATTCATGATGTCTACTATTACTACACTTGATGAAGCCAAAGATTTTTTGTCAAATGTGCAAACAGTGTGTAATGTAGAAAACAGAACAAAGAATGAACTTAAGCTTGTTGCTCAACAATTGGGAATTGCTGTTCGCTCTCATCAGTCTAAAGATCAAATTGTTGACATGATTAATGAAAGCTTGTTTAATGTAACTCCTCCAAATGAGTAACCGCAGATAAAATTAGCTAAGTTACAGCTAGCCCCGCAGGAGGCTCAGGCTAAGGAGGGGGAGTCTCGTGCTAAGGAGGCTGAATTTCAGGCCCGTTCTAAGGAGGCTGAGGCACAAGTTGAACTTGCTAGGATTCAGGCAGACCATGAGTATCGCATGAACGAATGTGGAACTGGATCATCTAGCTCTTATGATTTTGATGTGGCTAAAAATGTTAAACTTGTCCCTCCTTTTAATGAATCTGATTTAACAAAGTATTTTCAGTTGTTTCAGAGGGTAGCTACAGGTTTTAATTGGCCCAAAAAGTATTGGCCAGTACTCCTTCAAACTGTTCTCACCGGTAAAGCTCAAGTAACTTATGCATCTTTGCCTCAGGATCAATCTGATAATTATGATGTAGTTAAGAGCCTGATTCTTAAGGCCTATGAGCTTGTTCCTGAAGCCTATAGAGTAAAATTTAGGACAACTTATAAGCAAGATAAGCAATCCCATGTTGAGTATGCAAAAATCAAAGAAGATCTGTTAGAGCAGTGGTTAAATTCTAAGAATGTGGATTCTGATTTTGACAAATTTAAGCAGATGATTTTGCTGGAGGACTTCAAGAGGTGTATTTATAAAGATGTAAGCCTATATCTTGATGAGAAAAGAATAGATAATTTGTCTGATGCTGCAGTTTTAGCTGATGAATATGTTCTCACTCACAAGAGATATTCTAGAGAAAAAAGGAAAGCTGAGAGTAAGTACGTTGCCTCTACTCAAAGTACAGGTAACAGGAAAGAGAATAAAGATGATGTTTCTCAGGAAGTAAATACCAGCTCCACCTCTAGATTTCAGAAACGTACATGTACTTATTGTAGTAAGCTTGGTCATACTACGGAGAAAAGTTTCAGGAGACAGCGTTATGTGAACAAAAAGGAGTCTTTAAATATTCAATCAATTGGTCTAGTGTCCACTCTTGAGAGTTCCCAGAATTCTTTAACTGAGTTAACTGAACCTGCTTTGAGGGGTAACTTAAATTCTCATGATGGAGCTCCTCTTTTGAGCAGTAACGTGGGTGACACTCTCAAGAGTTCATGTGCTAATTTCCTGTCTGATGGTTTTGTCAGTCCTCTGGACAGTAATGACCGGAAATCAGTTAAAATATATCGTGATACAGGTGCTTGCCAATCCCTTATGCTGACCAGTGTTCTAGGCTCTAATGTTAATTCCTCTGATGACACTGTAATCTTACAAGGTGTAGGGAATAATTACTTCTCTGTCCCTCTGTGCAGAGTGAATTTAGAGTCTGGTTTTGTTAATGGTTCCGTTATGGTTGGGTTGGTTGAGACACTCCCAATGTCAGGTGTAACTTTTCTTACTTGGAAATGATATTGGTGGAAGTCAAGTGTGTCCAGCTCCTCAGTTGTCTAGTGAGCCAGTGGCTGCGACCCGGGATTGTGATGTCCCGGATGTGTTCCCTGCATGTGCTGTCACTAGGGCTAAGTCTAAAGTTACTGGTGACTTAGAGGATAATGATGATGATGATGTTATCCTAGTTGACACTTTTCTTGCTAATTTGGACCACTCACCAGATGAGGCAGTACCCCGTAGTGTTGATAATTTGTCTCGTCAAGAGTTGGTTGAGTTGCAGGTTGCTGACCCTGAGTTGAAAGGTCTAGCTAACTCTGCTTGCAGTGAGGAAGAGTGAGATGGTGCATCTACTTGTTATTATATAAAGTCAGGAGTACTTATGAGGAAGTGAAGACCCCCAACAGCATCGGCCGACTGTGAATGGGAGGTTGTACATCAAGTTGTCATCCCTCATGTTTGTAGGCAGGATATCATTAGAGTGGCTCATGATTCCAGTTTGGCAGGACACCTTGGAGTGAGGAAGACTGTGGCACGCATTTTGAAACACTTCTACTGGCCAGGTATCTTCAGGGATGTTTCCTGGTATTGTAAGTCTTGTCACACCTGTCAAGTTGTGGGGAAATGTAATCAGACCGAAAAGGTTGCACCTCTAGTTCCCATTCCTCCTTTTGAGGCGCCTTTCACCTGTGTGTTGGTGGATATTGTGGGCCCTCTTCCTAAGACTTCTTCAGGATTTTCTTATGTGTTGACCCTGATTGATATGGCTACTCGTTATCCTGAAGCCATTCCACTTAGAAATATCTCAGCAAAGAACGTGGTTAAGGAAATGCTAGGGTTCTTCACCAAGTTTGGTCTGCCCAAGGAGGTACAGTCAGACCGGGGAAGTAATTTCATGTCAAACGTTTTCAAGCAGTCTCTGAAAGAGTTGGGCATCACCCAGATCACGTCTTCAGCTTACCATCCCCAGACCCAAGGAGCGTTGGAGAGATATCATCAAACACTCAAATCGATGCTCAAGAAATACTGTTTGGAACATCAGAAAGACTGGGATAAAGGTCTTCCATTCGTTGTGTTTGCTGCAAGAGAATCTCCAAATGAATCACTGGGCTTCTCACCTTTTGAACTACTGTTTGGCCATGAAGTAAGAGGACCCCTTAAGTTACTCAAGGAATGCTGGCTGTCGGAGGAAGATGACGTCAACCTGCTGGAGTATGTGATGAAGTTCAAAGAACGGCTGTCCACTGCTTTATAGCTGGCGAGAGAGAATTTAGGAGCTGCTTAGGAGAAGATGAAGACTTGGTATGATAAGAAGTCCAGGTTACGCCACTTTCAGCCAGGAGATTAGGTTTTGATTCTGCTACCAGTTCATGGGCAACCTCTTCAAGCCAAGTTTAATGGTCCTTATTTCGTGGAGAAGAAACTCAGTGATGTGAACTATGTCATCGCCACACCAGATCGTAGAAAGAACAAGCAACTATGTCACATCAACATGCTAAAGTTATATCACAGGCGGGACGAAAATAACCCAGTCTGCACTGTAGCTGTTCCACCCGAGTCTGCAAGTGAAGTTCTCCCATGCAGTATGAGCCTGAGTGATAGTTTGGGGAAGAATCCTGATATCATGAAAGATTTACAGACTAAACTTTCTCATCTACCTCCCGAGGAAAGGCAGGAGTTTTCGGCATTACTGCAGGAGTACCCGCAAGTGTTCCGTGCCACTCCAGGAAGAACCACTGTGTTGATGCATGATGTCGATGTTGGAGACGCAAAGCCAATTAAACTGCCTCCTTACTGTGTGAACCCAGTGAAAGTTCCTCTCATCGAGAAGGAGCTTGGCTACCTGTTGGACCGCAAGATGATTGAGCCCTGTCAGAGCGAGTGGAGTTCTCCTGTCACTCTGGTCTCTAAGCCGGGTGGATCACAGCGGCTTTGCATCGACTACAGACGTGTTAATCAGTTAACCAAAACAGACACCTACCCTCTCCCTCGTGTGGAAGATTGCATAGACAAGATCGGAAAGGCTAGGTACATAAATAAGTTTGATTTGTTAAAGGGATACTGGCAAGTACCTATGACTGAACGTGCTAGGGAGATCTCATGTTTTGTAACACTAGGAAAGACTTTTGCATGTTCTGTAATGCCATATGGTATGAAGAATGTACCAGCCACATTTCAGAAGCTCATGAATGTTGTAACAGTGGGTTTGGCAGGTTGTGTTGTTTATATTGATGATGTATTAATCTTCAGTGACAACTGGAAAGATCACCCATGCCATGTCAGTAAATTTCTTGAGCATTTAGTTCAGGCTAATCTTGTAGCTAATTTATCAAAGTGTGAGTTTGGTCAAGCTAAAGTTCAGTACCTTGGGTATGTAATTGGTGATGGACATGTTGCACCACCAGGAGCTAAGGTTCAGGTTATAAGTGATCTTCCCAGACCTAAAAGTGGGAAAGAGCTACAAAGATTTTTGGGAATGGTAGGTTATTACAGGAGATTTGTTCTTAACTTTTCTATTCTTGTATCACCACTTACAGACCTACTGAAAAAGGAAGTTAAATTTGTCTGGACCGATAACTGTGAATCCTCTTTCAGCAAACTTAAAGCTATCCTATTAAGTCAGCCAGTGCTCGCTACTCCAAATTTTGCTAAGCCTTTTAAGATGTCTGTTGATGCAAGTGATACAGGAGCTGGGGCTGTTTTGCTGCAAGAGGATGATCAGGGTATTGAACACCCTGTATCTTATTACAGTAAGAAGTTCACTCCACCTCAAAAGAACTACTCAACTATTGAGAAAGAGCTTTTGGCCTTGATTTTGGGTTTACAGCATTTTCATTTTATTTGTGTTCTGATTTTGACCCCATTGTCATTTATACCGATCATAACCCACTGAAATTTCTTAGTAAGTTTAAAGATAAAAATCAGAGATTGACAAGATGGAGTCTACTTCTTCAGGAGTATTCATTAGACATACAACATGTCAAGGGGAAAGAAAATGTTATTGCAGATTGCTTATCTAGACTTTAGACAGATTGTTTTAGAGTAATAAGAAATTTCCTTTGTATATTTCTTTTTCTTTGTGGGGAGGTGTTACATAGCCTATGATTTCATCATCCTTTGTGTAATTTTAACGCACAGTATGTTGCATGTTTGATCACGAGCGTGTTCTGCCTCAGTCCCCCCTTCTACCGTTATAGTAGAGTAAGTCGTCCTTTCTGTTGTTCAGAGCAGGATTGTCAGCTCTTTGTCACGTATGGCTTCATTTGCGCGTCCTTCTTACAAGTTGTATCAAGCTCTGCTGGCCCCAATATAATGAGCTCAGTCTCTGCATTATTGCCACTTAGATCTACTCCTCATTTTGTTCACATCTCTGTCCTCCCCTGTACGGTTATTATTGTGAGTGCTCAGGAAGTCTCCAACCATCTAGCAGCTGTGTAATTTGAGTATAAGTGTTGTTGCATTTTGTTCTAGTACTGTGTAGCATAAGGTGTTAATTTGTAGGCCTAGTGAGGTTTTTGTAATTCATGTAAGGTTCTTATATCAGCCATCATTAATAATATTTTGTATCTGTAATAATATATCTTGCATTCACTGAGTATTATCTGGTATCTTATTTTAACAGGGCTGACTTAGATAAATTTACTCTTGCTAATTTCGTGTTAATAGAGGCTATTGCAGTTAACCATATATTTAACCTGTTTTTTGCCATTACATTATCCTTATGAGTCCTGAATGTTTTGTTGTTAGTTTGAGCATTAAACTTTAACTTGTAATTTTACCTAACTCTTTTGTTTTGAACCTGGACCTTTACGGGACAGTAGTGATTATTAGTATTCTCACTTAAAGTGTACATTATCTTTCTCTGTTCCGTAACAATATATATATATATATATATATATATATATATATATATATATATATATATATATATATATATATATATATATATATATATATTGCCAGACGCCTCAATCCCGTTCGGGGTGGCCAGAAACAAATCGCCTCCAAGTCTCCCTGTATCCCGCCATTTCACTGACCCGCTCCCAGCTCACACCCCTCTCTCATATACCTCTCCACCCCATCCCTCCATCTCATCCTCGGCCTCCCCCTCCCTCTTTCCCCCTCCACCTCAATCACATACACTCTCTTCGTCTGTCTTTCACCCTCCATCCTCTCCACATGGCCAAACCACCTCAGTGTATTCCTCATAACGCTTCCTATCACATCCACATCCACACCACAACGCTCCTTTATATCCTCATTTGTCAGCCTGTCTCTCCATGTGACTCCACAGGCTCCTCTTAAATAACTCATTTCCACTGCTCTCACTCTTCATTTATGTCCTTCCAGCAACGTCCAAGCTTCACTTCCATTCGTTGGAGCTGGTATCACAATACTGTCATGTAGTAACTTTTTCACTTCCATGCTCACTTCCCTGTTTCTTATCATTGTTTTCAAGGAACCAGCAACCTTTCTTCCCAGCTGTACCCTTTCAAGCACTTCACCCTCCAATCCTCCATCCTTACTCATCACACTACCCAAGTACTTAAACGTACTCACATTTTCCAATTCCTCACCATCCAACCTCGCTGTATATTCACTAACTTCACCTCTCTCAAAGACCATCACTTTACTCTTCCCTACATTCACCTTTAGATTCCGTTACTTACACACTCTCGCAAGCTCATCCACCAAGCCTTGCAGCTCTCCGTCTTCTCTCAACAACACAGTATCATCTGCAAACAACAGTACAGGGAGTTTCCAAACACTACCCTCTCTCACCAGGACCACTCCAACATCCACTACCCTACCTTGTACCTCTTTTAATACCCCATCAATGTACAGATTGAACAACCATGGAGACATGACACATCTCTGTTTCAACCCAACCTTCAAAGAGAAAAATTCACTCAGTTCACCATCCACACGCACTGCAGCCTTAGCACCATCATACATGCTTTTCACAGCATTCAACAACTTCCCATCTACTCCATATATTCTTAATACTTTCCACAATCCTTGTATATCCACCCTGTCATATGCTTTCTCCAAATCCATGAAAGCCGCATACAACTTCTTTCCCTTCTCTAGAAACCTTTCCACTAAAGATCTAAGAATGAATATCTGATCTACACAATCTCTTCCATTCCTAAAGCCTCCCTGTTCTTCTCGAACTAATTCCTTTGTTCTTTCTCTAACTCTGTCAATAAGTATCCTACCATACACTTTTCCTATTATACTAAGAAGACAGATGCCCTTATGATTATCACACACTTCTTTTTCACTTTTTCCTTTGTACAAGGGAATAATCATACCTGACTTCCAATCCTCCGGGACTCGACCATCCTCCCAGGCCACTCTGCACATTTTCCACATCCATTCTATTACTATCTCTCCCCGATGCTTCAGCATTTCACCACACACTCCATCAATTCCTGGGGCTTTCCCCAATTTAACTTTCTTCATTGCTTCCACAACTTCTATCCTACTGAATATATATATATATATATATATATATATATATATATATATATATATATATATATATATATATATATATATATATATATATATCTATTTATTGCCAGACGCCTCAATCCCGTTTGGGGTGGCCACAAACAAATCGCCTCCAAGTCGCCCTGTCCCCCGCCATTTCACTGCCCTGCTCCCAACTCACACCCCCCCTCTCTCATATACCTCTCCACCCCATCCCTCCATCTCATCCTCGGCCTCCCCCTCCCTCGCTCCCCCTCCACCTCACTCACATACACTCTCTCCGTCAGACTCTCACCCTCCATCCTCTCCCCAAGGCCACACCCCCTCAGTGTGTTCCTCATAACTCTTCCTATCACACCCACACCCATAAATATCTATATATATATATATATATATATATATATATATATACATATATATATATATATATATATATATATATATATATATATATATATATATATATATATATCGCGTGTCCGCATGGCGCATTCTCTCTCTCTCTCTCTCTCTCTCTCTCTCTGTCTCTCTCTCGTATGGGTATAGAACGGAAAGGTGGATCACTCTCGTAATTGACAGTTTTCCATTTTATCGTCGGTAAAATAATGACAACATTGGCATTTAATCATCAATATATGTTTTGGGTCAGTAAAAATAACACTATGGAATATCTGACCATGGATGGTAGTGATTATTTTCCATCATTAATGACAACGTTTATAACCCTTACAATCCAGTGCAGTTTTCTGTTTTTCATTACTGCTTTCTCCAAACGATTTTCTTATGCTTAGGAGAGAGAAAGATCAGATCACAGGACTGCATTACCGGAACCCATTTACCAGAAACAGCCAACGATAACTACCTAACGGAACCGCACCGGACTGTATCTCCAGAAAACTATGAACTGGAACTCATCGGATTTTCGTGTTTAGATTCCATCTTCAGTGAATGTGATGATATACTTGGTGTGACCGAGGTTGTGAGACATAGAAGAATTGAAGGAAGTGTGGGACGAATAACAGTGGGTACCACATTTGTACTGGGGACACAGTATTAATAATCCTCTTAGTATTAAAAAAAATATCCCTCACTGGAATAATCACACGCTCTTGTCCCACCTTGTACCAACGGGCGATTTATTGGACCAGAGGGAATGCTTTGTTACATAAACAATAAGTCATACTCACACATGTCAAGTGTAAACTCTTCACTCAACTCTTACCTGCAACAGAGAAAAACACATAGGTTATACACGTTTATAATGACAGTTTAAAATTATGGGGGGGGGGGAAGGAAAAGCAAACGAAATGTGGAAGACATTTCCAGGCGGGCCCGAAAAATCAACGGATTAGGGGAAAAAAATATGTGCCGCAAAATGTTAACAATGACGAAAACATAACATCCATTACAATAACAGAGATGAGCGATGTAGACACGAGCATGAGGGACGACAAACACCTGAAAGCTTAATGCTGACAATGACTGAGAACATAGCAAACATAATAACATGCAGACGAGCGATGGAGGCAGCTAAGGAAAGAAGGAAGGACAATAAGCACTTGAAAGGTTGTTGGCTAATAATAAGGCCACTTTGTTAAACTTACGGAATATTAAATGGGAGTATGGGAGTACCCGGTATATGTGAACTAAGGCGGCAGCAGGGTGTGCAGAGAAGCTGTAACGAGTCATGTGTGCCAGAATGAATACCGAGGGAACTCACTGGGGCGACCAGAGATTACACATGAGATGCGGCACAGCGATAACACTTGAGATAGAACACATAGATAACACCAGAGGTGGAACACTGGGATAAAACTTGACAAGGAACACAAGGATAACACTTGCGATGCAGCACAGGGATAATACTTGAGGTGGAACACAGGAATAACACTTGAGCCGAAGCACATTGCTATCACTTAAGATGGAGCACCAGGATAACACAGACACAGACTAAGGTTTGTGGTCAGATGAATGAGAAAAAAAAAAATCTTATTTATAAGAAAACACTCAAACCCCTTCCCACTCCCTCTTACCAGGACATGTCTCCCTTAATTTGAAAATAATCTGGTACTTGCAAAAATATTACACGGCTTCACACATGATATGGTTAAATTATTCCGTGCTGTATTGTGCCATCACGTTTTGACATGATTAACTACTGCTTTACGGCTATTGGAGAAGACCAATTTACAATAACAGCGGGTAAACATGAATCAACATGCCCTCGCCTTTTGGTACTAGGTAGGTATGTGCATCAGTCTATGTCTGAACTAGTTTGTATGTGGGCCACTTCAGGACCCGACTTTCTCGGTGTACAAGTGATAACCAGAATTGACCCTTCCCCATTCTGGTCACGTTCGAATCGGTTAGGAGTGTCAATAGTAAAAGCAGTACATGCGAAAGTCTTGTACTGGGCTACTTCTGAATCAGTCTGGATGTCATCAGTGTGAAGCAACAAGTGTGAACATATGGTACCTTAAACGAGAACACACTACCTGTACCCTACGGTTAAATGTTCGCCATGGGTAGTGTTTCGACCTCAAACAACAGGGCACATGCAAATCATGAGACAACTCACGATCGCTAAGCCACCGTGGCTCCCTGCATGACTATATAGTACAAGTACACCAGCAAACAGACATCTATTAACGATGTCTCATTTTGCAACAGTGGCAAGCATGTCAACAATTTCATTTATTCATTGCTCATTTTTATAGCCAGAAAAAGTGGTGCAATAAATATGCTCTCTCTCTCTCTCTCTCTCTCTCTCTCTCTCTCTCTCTCTCTCCACACACACACACACACACACACACAATGGGACGAGTATAAAACGCACCAGGATAACTTTCCGCCATCCTTTCGGTCAATGTGAAGGTATACAGTACGTGGATAATAAAACCTGTACATGAACAATGAACAACACCACCTGCCAAATGACCCAAGCGAATGTTAAGGTTACAGAAACAACGCTGTGCAGTACACGACTCCGCTGCCCTCCAACTTACTCCTGCCATTAATTGCCAGACCGTAACACGAACGCTGCCGACAAAAACACCTGCAAATTCATGCAAATACAACCAAGAATGTAGGAAACCTAAATCTCTCTCTCTCTCTCTCTCTCTCTCTCTCTCCACACCAAAGGTTGGGCGAATGTCAAACTTTCTTATCACCTTCGGGAAATATGTTTGGAAGCAAAATATTTTTTGGAGAATTCATGGCACTGAGATTTAATGAGGTCATCAAAATTTATGGGATGAACTCAGTAAAGGACTGATTAGTAAAACCTACTCTACATCCAGACGCAGAAATGAGAATATAAATTCTATTTTTGGTGTTTGCTAAGCGAGACATGATACAGCACCACACACCACCACCACCTGCCCTGCCACTCCACCACACTCCACCACCACCTGCCCTGCCACTCCACCACACACCACCACCACCTGCCCTTTCACTCCACACACAACACCACCACCTGCCCTGCCACTCCACCACACACCGCCACCACATGACCTGCCACTCCACCACACAACACCACCACCTGCCCTGCCACTCCACACACACCACCACCACATGACCTGCCACTGCGCCACACGCCACCACCTGCCCTGCCACCACACAACACCACCACCTGCCCTGCCACTCATCCATCTAATATTACAACCACGTGATCATCAAATAAAGCCAGACCCTGATACACCTGTCCCTGTACGACACCTTCATACATCTGATCCTTACAGTAAAACACCTGACCCGGCATCTCACACAGGTAAAGGTGGACCACACTACACCAAACCTAATACAGGTACAGTTGATTCTTGATTCAAAACGTCTACCTCCGTGTTGCTGCCCCCTTCACATCCCCCCCTCCCCTTTTCTTCTGCTCTCTATGTATTTTAATTCTACCGCTGACGCTCACACTGACTGACTTCCTCTCACCCCATCTTTCTTTTCTTGCCACCCCCCCTCCGGTTTCCCGCCATATCTTTCCTCCCTTTTCCTCCTTCCTCACTGCGTCTTTCACTCTTTTTGTCCTGCTTTCCTTACTCTTTCATTTTTTTTTTTGTCCTTTTCCTCGCTATCCCTCTCCTTTTTCTTCACTCTGTGTCCTGTACTGAATTTCAGTCTCCGTGTGAAAGACCATGCAGGGAGCTGGAAGCTTAGAGCCTCGCAGTGGAAGAGTGGGCGACGGAGGTGAGGGTGGACGCAGAGAAAGACAAGAACAGAGAAAATAACTGTGGTAGTAAATAAAAGGCGAGGAGGGACAGCGAGTGTAACACCGGAGAACGAAACAGAACTGAGACAAAAAGTAATACTGTAATAGGAAAGAAGAGAGGAAAGGGCGGTATATTGGAGAAAGTCAACATAGAGACTCCACTTGTCTCCCTTCACATCCAGTATTCTCTCCTTCCTATTTCTTGCTAGCTTGTCTTTTCAAAATATCATTATATCGTTTTTTCATCCACCCATTCTTATATTCCTGTCATCCACTGTACCCCCTCTATCGGTCTCTACTCCAGTCAGCCTGTTCCCCCACTTCTGTTTCATCCCTACTCCTCCTGCCCCTATTCTTCCACTCTTACCTTCTCCTCCCAATCCCCTACACCCCCACGGATTAGGAGGAACAACATACGATAAATACTGCGTGAAGGCACGAGAGATAGAGCAACAAGTGGCAAAGCTAAAGCCTCACTGTCAAGAAATACAGTTGTGAAAGAAAGACCAAATAATTTACAAGTCACTGATCTCGCATGTAAGGTACAGACCTGTTTGACAGAGTAGTGGCACTGTAAGAGAACTGAGCCTGGAAGAACTATGAGGGTGCAGATGGGGGTAATTTCCTACGGGCCGGGTGCGGAACGAGGATAGAAGGCAATATACCGACAGTATGTTGACTCCCGGGTGATCAAAGTTGGGGTGAGGTGAAGCATGGCAATGAGATTGGATGGAGATGAGGTAAGGTAGGCTGACGCTGAGGTGGGGTTGTCTGGGTGTGAGATGGAAATGGAAGAAGTAATAGGAAGGCGGGAGAGAATGAGGGAGACAGAATGATGAGTGAAGGGATACGTACAACCAGGGAAGTTATACTGGTATGAAGTGACACACAGATGGCGTAGTTACTAAGCCCTTTACTGTAAAGGGTCAAGGAAAGATTCACTATAGTAAATGTGACAGGAGGAAGGAAGGCAAGGCAAGTATGAGGTAAAGTTACATAAATGAAGGAGGGTCATCAGTGTTTATTGTCACAGTGATACATTCTATTGTATATTTCAGCACCTCCACTCTGCCACCAGTCCCCTGGCCACAACACTCAGCCGGTGTAGGGTGAAAGCACGACGATCGATATGTGTTGTCAAATGGCAAGGGAGAGGTTCAGTATGAAAAGGAATACGAGGAAGACGAACACAGCTGAAAACGAAGATGATCGTGAACGAGGAGTCGCAATACAGACAGCAAGTGAACGAGAGAGAAATGGAGTCATTGTAACAACGTGGGTGTCAAACATGGGTGAGATGGTGAGACTGTGTGTGAGGGCAGATGACAAGGTATGATGTTAAGGATGCGAGACTATCAACACGTGGTGGGTGTAAGGGACGGTAATTGTGACTGGCAGCTGGGGTGGGGTGTGAGGACGTGTGAAATGAAGCATGGTATAAAAAATGGTAAGGAACACGCAGAGAAAGGGAATGGGACGAGAGGGGAAGGTAAGAGAAGGGGACCAGAAAGTAAAATGGAGAAGAGAGGAAAAAGAATGTGGAGGGGTGAGTAAGAGGAAGGTGTCACGAATCAATTCGCGACATTTCCCTTTTGTGAGAAGCCACGAACTATTAGTGGAAAACTCACTGTGTATCGCTCAGTTAACCGTTTCTCTCTCCATTTCCGAGTATACTTTTCAAAACATTCGTCACTTTCAAAAGTGACCGATTTAATGCACGTCACTAAGTGCTCTACTGAGCGATACAATTGTTTCTTTATTGTTCGCCCCTGCCTGCCTCAACCGTTAGCCACGCCTTCTTCCGGTGGCTTGTGCGTCCTGCCTATACATCATTTGAAAGCAGTCTAGTTGTGGCTTTGACGAAGAGAGGTCCTGTGCTCCAGAAGTGTGAGAGGTCAGCTAGCACCCAAGCTCCACAGAGTACGGTTTCTCCAAACTCCCACCCCTTGGTGATACAAAGCATTCATCGTTCAGTATTTCCTTTTGTTTTCCTAGTCTTAAGAGTTTAGTTAAGGTGTTTTTTTTCCTAGGCATAAGTATTTAGCTTTTGTGTGGGTGAGTGAGTGCGTCTCATTGATTTGATTTGAAATGTAACGTTAAATTTATTTTTTGTAATCAATAAATTTAACAGTTCTTTTTCTTGAGCTTAATGTAAAGTAAAATCTTGTTTCATTTCTCCAAATTAAGCTTATTTCCCACATAGCTCCTAGCTTGCATAGACGTTTTACTATTCATAACTGGTACTTAGACCAGTCTTGTTGTATTAACTTAAAATCCGTTGTGCCACCTAGGGGTTAAGCATCAGCAAGGACCTGATATTATTAGTAGTATTAGTTATTTATTGTCAGGGGTGAAGTAACTTTCTCCAGAGGCTAACAGTACTAATTCAGCATTTGTGAGTAATTAGTCTCTGCTGTGTACTGTTGAGAAAGTTTATAAATTCTCGATCTTAGAGAATCGTTGCTTGATTTAGCAAGACAATCATTGTCCCTGCTCTTCAATATTATTGAATATTATTATCAATTAAATAATATTTAAGCATTTATATTTCAAAATTACCGTGATATTATAAAAACCCCGTGACAATTGGCGACCTCATTCCAGGATATTAACTCCTAACTCTAAAGCTATTTACGAGATAGTACTCACTCATTCATATTTAGGTATTTATCATTAAAGTTTATAGGCACAAGCTTACTGGTGTTTACCCTTAATTTAGCAAGGAATTTTGCTTTATTAATCAATAGAATACTTAACTCTAGTTTATTCTTGGTAACGCCAGACGATTTTATTCGCTCCTGGGAAGTCGCCGTACCCATTGTGTTTATTATTGAGTCTTCCCAGTCATTTACATTTTTGATTTATCTTTGCCAGTTAACTAGATAAGACTGGTCACCACTAGCTTGTGTCTGTATTCTTTACTTGTGTTTATTAGTATTCGTCGCTAAGCAGTCAGTACTCAATTTCGTTTTGATTAATAAATTAGCGCCATGGTTACTACTGTATTTTTACAGGAAGCCAAAGAAATGGGTCTTTCGGACCCAACCGAAATTAAAGAGTATATACTCTCACGGCATAATCAGGAGCAGCAGCGCGAGAATGATGCCCGTGAAGAGCGTAAGATTCAGCGCGAATATCAGCGAGAACAACGCGAACACGAGAGAGAACAGCGCGAATATGAGCGAGAACAGCGCGAATACGAGCGAGAACAGCGCGAATACGAGCGTGAACAACGAGACAAAGAACGAGAACGTGAGGCACGAGAAAAACATGAACTTGAAGTGCTGAAGCTCAAGCGAGATTCCTTGGCTTCAGACACGTCTGGTGCAGTTGGTCCAAGCTCCACGAGCGTTCTCTCTGCACATGTCCTGGCGACCCCACACATCAAGCTTCCTTCATACAAGGAAAACGAGCGAATCGAGCCGTACATAGCTCGTTTTGAGGACATGGCAGACATGTATCAACTGGATGAGGCAGCTAAGCGGATCCAATTTCTTAGTTTATTTGAGGGCCCTGCCCTCGATATTCTCCACAGAATTCGTGGAGACAATCTCACATATGAGATGATGAAAGCTGCACTCATTAAGGCGTATGGTCTCACAGTAGACAACGCCAAAGTCCAGTTCATGCGAGCTCGTCTCCAAGACAAGGAGACAGCTGTTCAGTTCCTTGATCGTCTCACAGCTTACTTAAATGAGTGGATGGAGAAAGATGAAACTCCTTCCACGCGTGAGGGGATAAATGACCTTATGCTGCGTACACAGCTAGAGAGGTCGTGGCCTGCTGAGCTCATAGCACAGCTTAAGATCTGCCAGGTGAAAGATGCCAGCCAAATGGCAGAGAAGGCTGACGCATTCTTTACTGCATACGGGTATCAAACTCGCAAGCAGCAAAACACCTGGAACAGAAAACCTGATAAGTCTGGGAAGCCATCTCAGACTGAACCCCAGCAACAAGGCCATTCTCAGAGTAATGGCCAAGGTCCAAAACCACAGAAGGACCAGGGGCAAAATACACAGCAGCCTGCTTGGAAGCGGTACAACAAGCACCCCAACCAGCAGCAGTTCCCCAAGCAGCAGCAGCAGCAATACAAGGACAAGCCACGTAACCCTCAGTCAGGTCAATTAGTGTATCGGAGGCAGGAGGCAAATGCAGCCTTCATTCCACAAGTACCCAGTGGTGCCATCTCTACCAGTACAGGTACTTCCCAACAGTTCACAAGTCCCCCTCCGACCATGAACTCTCCTCAGACACCTAGTTCCCAGGACGCCACGTTTGCCGCATCAATTCAGCAGCCTCATGAGTGGCTAGCTGCTTCCTCCACAGGCCCTCCCACAGGTGACAGTACCTTCCTGGTTCAGCCAGGGTTTGTGGGAGGCATTCCTGTGAAGGTCCTGAGAGACAATGGTTCCTCAGGTTGCTCTGTTAAGCAGAGTTTAGTTCGGCCTGAGCAGTATACAGGTCGACAGATCCATGCAAACCTTATTGATGGATCAGTGAGATTGTTCCCTGAGGCATGTATCCAGGTGGCATCTCCATTTTATACTGGTACGACACTTGCAGTTGTCATGCCAGAACCTTTATTTAAACTCATCATCGGCAACATTCAAGGAGTCAAGGATAGTTGCTCCGATGATGATGCTACTCAGACTTCGGCTGCTGCGGTAACACGAGCCATGGCTAAGGCTCCAGATGGTGTCACCCCAGTAATCATTGAATCGCCGCAAGATCTGATGTGTAGTCAACTTGTTGTGCAAGAACAACATTCTGACCCGACACTTGCTACCGTGCGGAACAAACAAAAGGGTCGAGTGATAAAGTATTCACGGGGAGGTCGAGCCAAGTTCCTTCGTAAACAAGGACGGCTCTACCGTGAGTCACGAACACCCGAGGGCGAGGTTCGACTGCAGTTTGTCGTTCGCCAAGTACCGCCTAGCAGTGTTACAATGGGGTCATTGTTCAGCCTCAGGAGGTCACATGGGCAAAAGGAAGACCCAGGGCTGTATCCGAGCTGACTTTTTCTGGCCAGGGATGGGATGAGACATAGATAGTTTTGTCTGTTCCTGCAGCGTGTGTCAAAGTAACACCACTAATCAGGGACATGTCCTTCCTGTGCCGTTTGTAACCACACCTGTAATCTCTGAGTCAGTTGAGAGACAGGGTAGTGGTGAAGGGGGTGCAGACCTGACGTCTCGCCCATTGGCCCCACAGGACACAGTATGTCCAGGGCCTGTACATACATATTATGTACCGTAAGTTAAGGGGGAAGTTGAGAGGCGACTCGAGGCTATGGATGACCCGAGTTTGCAAAGGATTCTCAGCTCCCCGATACTAATATAAGTATTGTAGGTTAAAGGGGAAGTGAGAATTCCGCAGAAGCGACTTGTGGCTATTGAAGACCCAAGTTTGCACAAGGATTCTCAGCTCCCCGATACTAATATAAGTATTGTAGGTTAAGGGGGAAGTTCGAGAGAGAACTCCGCAGAGGCGACTTGAGGCTATGGAAGACCCGAGTTTGCACAAGGATTCTCAGCTTCCCAGTACTAATATAAGTACTGTAGGTTAAGGGGAAAGTTAGAGTGAGAACTCCGCAGAGGCGACTCGAGGCTATGGAAGACCCGAGTTTGCACAAGGATTCTCAGCTCCCCGATATTAATATAAGTACTGTAGGTTAAGGCACAGGTTGAGGACCCGTGTGCAGTTCGAGGCTATGAAAGACCCGAGTTTGCACAGGAATTCTCAACTTGCTGACACTAATCGTGTGCTATAATTAACGGCGACCTCGAATGTACGAAGCTTAGGCTGTCACTTGTATTTTTCAGCTAGAGTGTACTTTTCGTAGCATGTACTGATTGCTAGGCAGAGAGAGTAATTGTAACATAATAAAATTTTGTCTCATTGACACTTTTGATGCTCCACCTCAATTGGTTTTGCAGGTTCAGCAATGGGTGTAGCAGTTTTGCTGTGCGGGCCAGCTGATCGTCTGCCGCACGCTGCCGCCTCTTCTCCTCTGCCTTCATCGTCGCCATATTATTTACTGTGTCATTTTACACATAGGTACAGTCACACTACAACTGTCACACCTACACCGTGTATTACATACACCACGCTACACAACAATTAGTTGTCAGTGTGTATGTAGCGAATTTTCGCTCAGTTGACCTGAGTACAGGATTTTCACCGTCGTCACGGAGTTTTTCCCTCAAGCTTGCTTCTATTAACGTAAATACGAGTTTTTTTTCGCTCACTGGCGACTGTGACTTTCTCCTGTAGCAGGATAGCACACACACCACAGTGTGAATCTTGTGTGACTGAGTTAGGATGTGTACATATATATATATATATCCACAAATTTTTTCCCATAAGGAAAAAATTTAAGTTTGTAGGGGCGTAATGTCACGAATCAATTCGCGACATTTCCCTTTTGTGAGAAGCCACGAACTATTAGTGGAAAACTCACTGTGTATCGCTCAGTTAACCGTTTCTCTCTCCATTTCCGAGTATACTTTTCAAAACATTCGTCACTTTCAAAAGTGACCGATTTAATGCACGTCACTAAGTGCTCTACTGAGCGATACAATTGTTTCTTTATTGTTCGCCCCTGCTTGCCTCAACCGTTAGCCACGCCTTCTTCAGGTGGCTTGTGCGTCCTGCCTATACATCATTTGAAAGCAGTCTAGTTGTGGCTTTGACGAAGAGAGGTCCTGTGCTCCAGAAGTGTGAGAGGTCAGCTAGCACCCAAGCTCCACAGAGTACGGTTTCTCCAAACTCCCACCCCTTGGTGATACAAAGCATTCATCGTTCAGTATTTCCTTTTGTTTTCCTAGTCTTAAGAGTTTAGTTAAGGTGTTTTTTTTCCTAGGCGTAAGTATTTAGCTTTTGTGTGGGTGAGTGAGTGCGTCTCATTGATTTGATTTGAAATGTAACGTTAAATTTATTTTTTGTAATCAATAAATTTAACAGTTCTTTTTCTTGAGCTTAATGTAAAGTAAAATCTTGTTTCATTTCTCCAAATTAAGCTTATTTCCCACATAGCTCCTAGCTTGCATAGACGTTTTACTATTCATAACTGGTACTTAGACCAGTCTTGTTGTATTAACTTAAAATCCGTTGTGCCACCTAGGGGTTAAGCATCAGCAAGGGCCTGATATTATTAGTAGTATTAGTTATTTATTGTCAGGGGTGAAGTAACTTTCTCCAGAGGCAAACAGTACTAATTCAGCATTTGTGAGTAATTAGTCTCTGCTGTGTACTGTTGAGAAAGTTTATAAATTCTCGTTCTTAGAGAATCGTTGCTTGATTTAGCAAGACAATCATTGTCCCTGCTCTTCAATATTATTGAATATTATTATCAATTAAATAATATTTAAGCATTTATATATCAAAATTACCGTGATATTATAAAAACCCCGTGACAGAAGGGAACAGGTAGACAGGGGAAGGGGCAAGTAGAGAAAAAAGGCCAGCGAGGGTAAAGGAAAAAAGCTAGGACGGTAGGGGAATGGGAGGGTAAAAGTGATAGGGAAGGTAGTGGGCCGACTAGGGTGGTGAGCAAGAGGATAAAAATCTTGTATGTAGATCATCATCATCATCATCATCATCACTGTTTCCCACTAATTCATGGGCTGGGTAAGATCCTAAATTAAGATCATGAAAGCACATGAGAAATATGAACAGAACATCGGGTGATGTTGACAAAAGTGAAGCTAATGAAGAACAAGGGATTTTAAGCTAGTTCTGTGTGAAATGCATGGAGAGAAGTGATCAAGGAGACTCAGTGGGAAGGTGATGGAGAGAAATCGGTGACCTAAGTAGGTGGAGGCACAAGTACGGCAGTACTGTACAGAGACACGGGGAAGGCAGGTTAATGGGCCTGCCTTCATTATTCCTATACTTAATAAGAGGTCATTTTCTCTGTAACGTATGAACAATATGCCTTTCATACTATGTACTCCCGAAATGTTTACACTTTCAAGCAACATCTTCACGGTGCTGTCCCGGCCGCTTCGTTGTTAGTGACGCAACACATCACAAACACTCGACCTTTATTTTCTTATAGGTAGAGAGGTAACATGCCAGTAAGATTTGAAAAAAACCTGGAGACAAGATAAAAAGAAGAGGGAAATAAAAGTCAATAGGGAAAAGGTTTTAATAAAGCCTCTCAGACCACCACCGCCTCGGGGAAAAAAATTATTTTCGACAAACACTCTCGAAAGATTTTAACATTTTAAATTAAGAAGTTGGGTGAGATAAAGAATACAGAAGACTGTGAAAACGGGCTGGAAAGAAAATGAGGCTGGGAGAACGAAAATAATTTATCTTCGAAAGGGAAGGAATATATATAATTATGGTGACCAGAGAATGATCCTTATAAACCAACCTGGCCACTTCACACAAATATCATTGTGATTAACAACCTGCAATACGGAATCTGTCCTCGCCCTACCGGCGTGTCACCTCCAAGTAAATATTTTGGACTATGGAATATAAAATTTGTGCACAGTAAGCAGTTTCGTAAAGGAACAGTCATCAGTCCTGGCCCCACAAGTGCACCTCAGCCACCACAGTAAACCTTGCCTCAGTCCTATTAGCCAGGATATTAATGGGGAGGCAATATCACTTGGCCAAGTTACACTATTGTATTTTGCTGTCGATCTTGTTTAGAATCTTCCATTTCACCATAAAAAAAAAAAAAAAAATCTTGTAAGTGGCGGCCTGTCCAATATTTATTATGTATGATGGTGAGAATTATATGTAAAACATACCTCTCTCAGAGACACTATATTCCATTTCGTTACAACCTATACCTATCAGTTAAAGTAAAGGCGATATAAAGGATTCAAAGTATCAAAAATAGAAAACTGGTCATAAGTCGGCCATCTTGGATGTTTTCGAAGCTTCGAAAAGACGGGCGTCAACCTCCTATATGGCTCTACAGTCGTACCAAATATGAACAAATTCCAACAAATGGTTTCTGAGATACAGCGTGGAACGGACGTACGGACTAACGGACGTACGGACGGACGGACATGACAAACTTAATATTCCACTTCGTGAGAAACGAAGTGGAATAACAATACAGTATTGGGACTATGCTCAACACAGAAGCCAGTACCCTGCATTTTCTGCACCATTTTGGAACCGAAATAAGAGTAATACGAAATAAAAAGAGAATTACGAAATAGAAAAGGATGAGCTAGTAATCATTCCGGGGAAGAAGAATGAAGTGGAAAAGTTAGATGTGCAAGGGCAGGGTGGATGGTGGGAGGGGCTGGGCAGGGTGGATGGTGGGAGGGACTGGGTAGGGTGGATGGTGGGAGTGGGTGGACTAGGAGCAGAATGGTAGTGATGAAGGAAAAAACGTTGAGGGAGGCATCATGTGTGTGAAGTGTGATGAATGGAAGGAAGAGCTTTGATAAAACTTGAGCAAAACAATCTGTGTTGAATGGGGAGTGAGAGAAGTATATGAATGATGGTGGAGAAGCGAGGTAAGTACAGTAAATACAAGTAACAGTACCGTATGGAAAGGACGGAAGGGTCTGAAGCCCCTCAATATAACTGGTAATCAGGCAGACACAGTTAGTGCCAGGCACAGAGGCACAAATGGTGTGAGTGACGAAAATGTAAGGAAGAGCTGTTTACCACTTACAAATATCTGTACAATACCACGACACAGAAAATAAACTTCCACAATACTACCATTTAACAAGAGTGGGGCTAGAGGTGGTGTGGTTTCACAATGACAACCACACCACACACTGATCACGTAGTGATAGTGGTGATGCAAAGACCGTGATGACGTCCCTGAACATTATCACAGATCCACTAGGATACGTGAATGAGGCTGCGACACTTTCCCCATTCACCGCCTTTACACACTGTCCTGCCTTGTTCACACCCTTCTAAACTCACACATCCCACCTTCACTGTCCTCACCCTGCTCATACTCTCCCTTCCCCACACCTCACCCTCTGTCCTGCCCTGCTCACTCACTCTCACCCACACACCTCTTCGACATCAACCTGCCCTGATCTCATCAGGACGCACGGAGGGAGGTTCAGGAGCAATTAAGCTAAGTGTGAAAATGAGCTGAAGAGAAGAATAAGAGAGGGATTACGACACCTCATGAACCAAAAATCATGAAGAAACTCAAGGTAATATCTATGGTTAAATAAAACTAATATTGGTTTGATGAAAAGGGCGGTGAGGAGCAGTTGGGAAAGCAATAAAATGCAAGTAGAGGAGAGAGAGAGAGAGAGAGAGAGAGAGAGAGAGAGAAAAGGAGAGGAAAATATAATGATAATATGGAGGTGGGAATGACTAAGGGAGGAGGGAAAAAGAGAACATGTGGATGCTGGAAGACGGCAGGTGAAATGAGAAACATGAAACAACAGAAATACGTTGAGAGTTAGACCTGAGAACGGGACGATAGGATGACCAAGCAATAAATATCATAATATTATCGAAAGTTCCATGGATACATCACCCCGAGGCTGAGAGCAAGCACCATCAGGAAGCAATTAGACATATTTTATAGTGGTGTGCACATCAATGGCACAAACCTGCAGTAAAGCAGGAAAAGAAAAAAAATAAGATCAAAGGATGCAGTAATGAAGATAGGCTCAATGTCAGCAGATAAGTTCCGGCTGCTGAAGGATTCTTATCTCGAGATTCTGAATATCGTTTAAAGATGATGTCACTGTTCTGATCCTCCACAGGATCTACTAACGCGTCACACATTCACCTGTGTTAATAGCTGTCAATATCATAGTCGAAATACATACCGGTATATAACTTATCACATGATTGGTGTTAGTTCTTATGTAGTGACGCAGGTTGTGTGTGTATGGCGAACTTGCATAGTATCAGTGTAGATTTTAAAACTCTGATACGAATTTGCGTCCCTAAAATAACAGGATGCAAAACATGCAAGTAAAAATCGACGTAAGACAAAGAAAACTGAGAATAATTATGCAGGAGAGAAGGCAAGGAACAAATGACAGCAAAGAAGAGTAGGCTATACTGAAGTTAAGGATAGGGAAATGAAAGAAAGTAGACAGGAGGGTGGATGGGAAAGAAAGCAAGAGGGAGAGTGTGGGAAGAAGACAGATAGGGGAGGAGAGGAGAGAAAGTATGAAAAGAGTGTGTGCGGAGGCAGGAAGAGACAGTGAGGAGGGAAGAAATCCGAAAAGAAGAATGTGGGGAGGAAATGAGTGTTAGAATAAGGAGAGTATGGGGAAGAGGGAGGTATGTTGGGAGGATGGGAGAAAAGACAGAAATAAAAAAGCGGGAAGAAGGAAGAGATAATGAGGAGCAAGAGACAATGTAGGTAGGAGGGAAGAACGTTGGGAAAAGACGAAAGTGTAGAGAACGCACGGGAGGGGAGGGACAGGGCGGAGTAGGAGTGTGTGGGATAGTGGTAAGTATTACGAGAAAAGTAAGGGGAGATAACTGAAGAATATATGGGTGAAGGGAAACAAACCTCCTGGAGTGATAAGGACTAAAGATTGACACTGAAGGGCGACTAGGATGCCGGAAAAATATTCGGATAAAAGAAGAAAAGTTCACTAAAGGTGGGAAACAACACAGTCTGTGAATGGTAGTGGACAATGCCATGTCGCCCACAACACTTCCATAGTGTGAGAGGCAGAGGAGCTGCTCTATTTAAGTGGCTCTTACCCGGGTCAATGAGGTACAGGAATTACCTCCACCTCAAAATCCAGAACTACTTTTTATCAGTATATCTCTGCCACAACCAGCCCTCCCTGCCTGAAAGGGGTTCTCCTCTCTCTCTCTCTCTCTCTCTCTCTCTCTCTCTCTTCTCAACAAGTGTGATAGGTTGAGAAAAAAGATCCTTCTTCCCGGCATTTTTCTCATCCATCTCAATCATTCTTATCCCCATTCTCCACATTTCCCAGCCCTGCATCCACATACTTTTTCTAATTCAATCGTTGGCTCTTCTCGTCTTTCTCTCCTTATTCCTTCCCCTCACCCGTTCTCTCCAACTCTATGACCGTATTCTCTCCAGTCAGCGTGATAACTTTCATTTCCCAGTACACTGAAAAACTGACGGGAGAATATAAAGGGACACACACACACACACACACACACACACACACACACACACACACACACACACACACACACACACACACACACACACACACACACACACACACACACACACGCACGCACGCACGCACGCACGCACACGCACGCAGGCACACGCACACGCACGCACACGCACGCACGCACACGCACGCACGCGCGCGCACACACACACACACACACACACACACACACACACACACACACACACACACACAGTCATAATAAAGTGGATAATGCAGAGTATATTTCATGTAAATGACCCTATACATGAGGAAATGGTTATGACCATAACACTGTGTGGGAAAGCTAGGACTGAGTCGGGGTGTGAAGTATGCCACTGTTAGGCGTTATTATCCTCTCTCGTGTTAGAAACTAAGTTCCAGAGAAAAGTACTTAGTTTTCCGATAATATGTTTTTGGCGAATAGTTCCGAAACAAATATCTGTTTGCTTCAGTGACATCAAAGAAGGGAAGCTTGTGTAAAGTTCATATGTGAGTGTGTAAGCAATGTGAGGCAGAGGCAGTATATAGTGGGTGAGGAGGTCAGTATGTTCCTTTACTACCCAGTACCAACGCCAACACTACCCTACCCTGCCCGCTGCCCACATATTTCCGCTGTATTAGAACATCCCTGTCCGACTGCTAACGGTACCTAGCTCTTCCAACACTACTCTGCCCCACTGTTAACTCTACCCTGCCCCACTGCCAACGCTACCCTGCATTATCTGTTGCTAACACGACCCTACCCTACTGGCAACACTACTCTGCCCCACTGTTAACTCTACCCTGCCCCACTGCCAACGCTACCCTGCATTATCTGTTGCTAACACGACCCTACCCTACTGGCAACACTACCCTGTCCCCCTGCTATTACTCTCCTGCCTCACTACCAGAACTACCCTATCCCGCTGCCACGCTTACCTTGTCCCTTTGCTATCTCTACCCTGTCCCACTTCCAACACCACCGCTCCCTTCCCGATGCTAACAGAATCCTTCCTTGCCTGCTGCTTACATTACCCTGCTCCACTGTCAACACTATCCAGCCTCGTTACCAATACTACCCGGCCCCATACCCAACACGACCAAACCCTGTTATCAACATTACCTTGTCCTGCCCCTCTACCAACATCACCCTGACACACTGCCAACACTACCTTGCAGTGCCCTGCCCCACTGACTATCACTAACTTATCCATCCCCCGACATTACCTTATCCTGCTCCACTCTGCTGCCAACACTATCTTACCTTGATCCCACTCCCAACACTTACCTTCCCTGCCCCACTCCCAACACTATCATATTTTGACCCATCTCCAGTACTACCCTACCTTCTCCCGTTTCCAGCACAATCATACCATGATCTGCTGCCAACGCTACCCGACCTTACAGCACTGCCAACACTACCATACTCTGACCCACTACCAACACTGCCCTGCCCTGCCCCACTAACAGCACACCTTACCTTGCCCTATTGCCAACACTACCTGCTCCAATGTTAACACTTCCTTGCTCTCTACCAATACTATCCTTTCCAGTTTCCAACAATTCCATGCCCCTTACAAACACTGTTCTTCTCCACTGCCAACACAAGGCAATCTTCAGATGGATCCCACCACCAACACCACCACCTCACCAGCCTCCAGGTTATTATGCCGTAAACTTGAAGCACAACCCGACAGCATTTTGTAGGTTTATGGCAAGAAGCAGCCATGGCCGAGGGGCGTGGGGGGATGGCAAAACGAAAGACTACAAGGTGAGTTGGTGAAGAGGCAAACTGTAGGTGAGAGAAAATGTAAGAAAGACTGAAACTGTAGGAAACTAGAAGATGAAAGAAAAAACACTATATAATAAGGCAGAAGTGGTCAAGGGGGAAAAGATGTGTGGGAAACCAGCAGTTATAAACTGAAAGGCAATGATGGGTTGGGTTGTAAAGGTTATGAGTGAGGAGTGAAGCGGAAACCGTGATATTTCCGAAAAGTGAAATCTCTCTCTCCAGGACCTCAAAGCCAGAAAAATAAGGTATTTATATATTTATAATATATTATATTGGGGAGTAAGGGTAATCACTTCCTGGCGTCATAAAATCGGCGAAAAAAAATACCGTATCTTTATCTAGTATAAAAGAAATCCAATCAAACATTAAGTCTGAGCAAACTTTTAGGGTAGAGGAATGAGAGACTAAGGAAAGAATGGAAGACGATTTTTTGAAACACACACACACACACACACACACACACACACACACACACACACACACACACACACACACACACACACACACACACACACACACACACACACACACACACACACACACACCACACACACACACACACACACACACACACACACACACATGCAGAGAGAGAGAGAGAGAGAAACCACAAAATATAGTCAGGGTCAGTAATGAAACCACTGGTGAAGTTACTGGCTGGGATTTTCATAACCAATCAATGCCATTTTGTGATAAATAATGAGTCCTAATTACCACTAGTTAATATGGTCAGCGTTAGGTAATGACTAGGCAGGTGTGTAGCACATTACTTCAACTGATAATTATAACAAAATACTGATTCTACCAATTTGGTGAAACAAAGGTTATTTTCAAACGGCTAATGCAAATCGGCAATATTTACGTCAAAATGTGAACAAAAATGTCTTCATCTTATTCGTAACCTATAGTGGACCAGACGCAAAATACTACGGCTACCGACTGAATCTTTAGTATCACCGGTGGACGCACACATCCAACAGAATCATGTGACATGGCAGCTAAAAAAATCCTATGTTTCTTTTTTTGAAACTCTGCTAATATATTTTCACATTCCTCACATTTATCTGGAATTATACAAGTCCACGCAAGGAAAAAGTGCAGGAAAATAACTCTTTGTCAAGTAACTTCGTTCACATATAACTATAGTCCAAAATAAAAATCCTCACTCATCCCAATATCCGACACTTTTTCACAGTAAAAGAGAATATTGTATTTCCCGTTTCAAACCAGTTACTGTGTAAATTAAAAAAAAAAAATAAAAAATAAGGAACCGGGGATGTCTGGGACTGGGTGAGCATATAATTTTACTTTGCCATGTAAGTCCTGGAGGTGTTTTTTTTTTTTTTTTTTTTAGATAACAGAACGGAGGAAGGAAAAACAAATGGGGGAAAAAAAAAATCCATACACCAGATTACTGGTGTCCTCTGTTCATAAAATATCTGTAACAGTTAGACTTGAACAGTTGTGGGTTGAAATTTGGAGGAAAACAACTCTGGGGAAGCGAGTTCCAGAGAGATGCAGTTCGGGGAATGAAAGAATTCGGATAGGCAGAAGTTCTGCAATATGGTTGGGTGACATTCCAGTCATGAGCGCTACCAGATGCCCGTGTAGCACGAGGGAAGGCATGGAGAGGTGGCACCATGGACGCAACTTCGTCTGAGCATTTGCCAAAAAAATATCTGTAAAATAATGCAAGGGAGGCAACATTCCTTCTTACTTGCAGGGGAGGTAGTTTATATGTAATGGCAGGGTTGTTAATGATTCTAACAGCTTTATTCTGAATTTTGTCTAGTTGTCTTAATGCAACTCCACAACCATTCCACAAGGGTGAGCAATATTCAAGCTGAGAGCGCACATGACTCTTATAAATTATAGCTAACTGCTCATCAGCGAAGAAGTTACGGACTCTGTACAATAATCCAAGTTTCTTTGAGGCGGTTTTAGCAAGTGATCTGACATGAGAGGTCCAGCTGAGGGCACTGTTAAGTGAGACACCAAGAATTTTAATACTTTTGGAGATGGGAATATTAGTA
The DNA here is from genome assembly GCF_032717465.1 of Coenobita brevimanus. NCBI lineage: Eukaryota > Metazoa > Arthropoda > Malacostraca > Decapoda > Coenobitidae > Coenobita > Coenobita brevimanus. The sequence continues at coordinate 23,912,547 of NC_137026.1, forward strand.
GCACTGAAGGTAATGTACGAATCTGGCAATATCTGTCTATTAGTAAACTGTATATATTTAGTTTTACTAGCATTAAAAGAGACAAGGTTGTTTTGTCCCCATTCACTGATTGTAGCTAGATCTTGATTTATGGAGATGGTTGTACTGAGTTGAGAGGTAGAGATATTAGACTTTGTAAATGGATGTCTGAGTGTGAATGAACTATGTAGTATTGAGTCATCTGCATATGAGTGAACGGGATTGTGAGTGACAGATAAGAGATCATTAATATGAACCAGAAATAGGGTTGGCGCCAGAACTGATCCCTGCGGCACGCCAACGTTAATTGAGTGGAAATTCGAATATACATCATCTACTTTTACTCTTATTTTCCTGTCACTAAGATAAGAAGAAATCAAAGGAACAAAAGACGTTAGTCCATAGCAAGGGAGTTTGGACAGCAGGGAATGGAGCCATACTCTGTCGAAAGCTTTAGGGATATCAAGAGCTACTGCATGAGTTTCTCCAAAAAGATCAATTGATTGATGGATGGTATGAGTTAAGAGATTGAGTATGTCAATGGTGGATCTTTCGTGGCAAAAACCGTATTGTCTGATATACATAAAGATCATAACCCTGTGTTCTGAGGAGATGCCTGCCAGTGTGGCTGTACCATCCGACAACATTTGTAAAAACACGGCATAAAATTAGTGTTGTGACAGATCGTGTTGGCGGCTCTTTTGACACACCACACCAACTTTACGAAAAAGAAACTGAAAGACAGGGACGCAAACTTTCAGGTAAACGAGAAAGTCTATTTTTAATCAAACTTCTTGGCTTTTAACAAGAATTAAAAAAAAAAAATCGGTATACAGTATGATCAGTTTCCGAAAATTGGATATCAAACGAGAACTACAGATGCATCCAAGCATTAAAGGAAGGGAGTGTGTGGGTGAGCGACAAGAGTGAGACTGAGTCTGGGCCTAATAGCTGTACCGACTGCCAAGGTCTGAGGGCTGTTCTGTCATTACCCACAGTTTACCTTTGCTGAAAAAATACACACTACGGGTCAAGAGGAGGAGCAAGCTTACCAATACCTGTGCAAGACAGATGCTGAGAGAGAGAGAGAGAGAGAGAGAGAGAGAGAGAGAGAGAGAAAGAGAGAGAGAGAGAGAAAGAGAGAGAGAGAGAGAGAGAGATGGAAGAGGGTGATAAATGGGGACAGAAATGTGCAAAAGGTTAAAAGAGTGACAGAGTGAGAGAGGAAGAGGATTTTCAGGGAAGAATGAAAAAGGAACCCCATCCCGGGGCCTCTGTCCACTGAAACCAACTCAACCATGTCACCCTGCTGTCCCGGCCCTCTCAGTGACCCGCAGACCAGAAACACAGGGGGATAATTTCCTTTGTGGAATGCGAGAGAGTACAGAGGGGAATAAGACGTAGGGAGAGGTAGAGAAAGAGATTTAATGAGTGGAACTGGAGAGAGCAAAAAGGAGGACGGGAAGAGAAGTAAATTACTGGAAGGGTAAAAATCACAGCCCAGACCTCCAGACCATCTCCCCTGAATCCTTCTACGAGTAATGCAATAAACTTTGGAGTAAACTCTGCAGTGCTTCTGCATTTTTCCTTCAGGGGTGAATTATGATAATGCTAAAGACTTGGAAAACTGCGAAAACAACCGAGGGGGGGATGGATAAAATAGAAAGTAAAAAGAAAATAGAAATGAAGTGGTGAACGAAATAATGTCAATAATCAGATCAGGGTGTATGGTACTGTACACCAGAACTGACCATCACAAAACAACTTGAACCAACCACTATCATCACCTGCCATTGCGGGGTTGTCCTCATCCAACTATCGTCTTCCCTCCAAGCTAACAATTTCCAGCCAAGCTAACAATTTCCAGAATCGAAATTTTTCTAAGTCGTAAGAGATGAGCCATCAGAGGGTGACCTGCGACACAAAGACACAAAATTCTCGCAGGTTTGGAAAAAATATATAAATATTATGTAATTATGCGAGGCTTTCTTATACTCGTGAGAATCACCACCTAAACACTTATATTTAACAGATATAATAACGCGCCTCATTACCATTACAGCGACAATAATATTCGACTTTCCTAAGTACCGGTACCAGTAATTAAAGACGGATGGACCTTGATGACAGGATAGGAGAGGGGGGTGGGGATGAATGAAGCTGATGACGATATAGCCAGGAAACGAGCGAAGAGTTTTCACCTGGAGTACTTGTGCTTACCACCGTGAGTGAGTCTGGCTGAGTATGGGCTGCAAGAGAGTGGAAAGAGGAGGGGAGGGGAACCACAGGCTCTGAATTCCCCACTCCAAGGGGATGTGGGGATTTGGGTTCGGATGGTCGATGCATTAATAAGCTCAATTGAAAATGAACTGATTTATATCTTTGTTTTTGCACACTGTTACGGAACAGAGAATGTACACTTTAAGTGAGAATACTAAAAATTACTACTGTTCCGTAAAGGTCCAGGTTCAAAACAAAAGAGTTAGGTAAAATTACAAGTTAAAGTTTAATGCTCAAACTAACAACAAAACATTCAGGACTCATAAGGATAATGTAATGGCAAAAAACAGGTTAAATATATGGTTAACTGCAATAGCCTCTATTAACACGAAATTAGCAAGAGTAAATTTATCTAGGTCAGCCCTGTTAAAATGACAGTACCAGATAATACTCAGTGAATGCAAGATATATTATTACAGATACAAAATATTATTAATAAGGGCTGACACACAAAACACATGAATCACAAAAACCTCACTAGGCCTAAGAATTAACAACTTATGCTACACAGTACAAGAAAAAATGCAACAACACTTATACTCAAATTACACAGCTGCTAGATGGTTGGAGACTTCCTGAGCACTCACAAAAATAATAACTGTACAGGAGAGGACAGAGATGTCAACAAAATGAGGAGTAGATCTAAGTGGCAATAATGCAGAGACTGAGCTCATTATATAGGGGCCAGCAGAGCTTGATACAACTTGTAAGAAGGACACGCAAATGAAGCCATGGGGACAAAGAGTTGACAATCCTGCTCTGAACAACAGAAAGAACAACTTACTCTATTATAAGGGAGGAAGGGGGAGTGAGGTAGAACACGCTCGTGATCAAACATGCAGCACACTGTACGTTAGAATTACACAAAGGATGATGAAATCATAGGCTATGTAACACCTCCCCACAAAGAAAAAGAAATTTACAAAGGAAATTTCTTATTACTCTAAAACAATCTGTCTAAAGTCTAGATAAGCAATCTGCAATAACATGTTCTTTCCCCTTGACATGTTGTATGTCTAATGAATACTCCTGAAGAAGTAGACTCCATCTTGTCAATCTCTGATTTTTATCTTTAAACTTACTAAGGAATTTCAGTGGGTTATGATCGGTATAAATGACTATGGGGTCAAAACCAGAACACAAATAAAATGAAAAATGCTGTAAACCCAAAATCAAGGCCAAAAGCTCTTTCTCAATAGTTGAGTAGTTCTTTTGAGGTGGAGTGAACTTCTTACTGTAATAAGATACAAGGTGTTCAATACCCTGATCATCCTCTTGCAGCAAAACAGCCCCAGCTCCTGTATCACTTGCGTCAACAGCCATCTTAAAAGGCTTAGCAAAATTTGGAGTAGCGAGCACTGGCTGACTTAATAGAATAGCTTTAAGTTTGTTGAAAGAGGATTCACAGTTATCGGTCCAGACAAATTTAACTCTCTTTTTCATTAGGTCTGTAAGTGGTGATACAAGAATAGAAAAGTTAAGAACAAATCTCCTGTAATAACCTACCATTCCCAAAAATCTTTGTAGCTCTTTCCTACTTTTAGGTCTGGGAAGATCACTTATAACCTGAACCTTAGCTCCTGGTGGTGAAACATGTCATTCACCAATTACATACCCAAGGTACTGAACTTTAGCTTGACCAAACTCACACTTTGATAAATTAGCTACAAGATTAGCCTGAACCAAACACTCAAAAAATTTACTGACATGGCATAGGTGATCTTTCCAGTTGTCACTGAAGATTAATACATCATCAATATAAACAACACACCCTGCCAAACCCTCTGTTACAACATTTATGAGCTTCTGAAATGTGGCTGGTGCATTCTTCATACCATATGGCATTACAGAACATGCAAAAGTCTTTCCTAGTGTTACAAAACATGAGATCTCCCTAACACGTTCAGTCATAGGTACTTGCCAGTATCCCTTTAACAAATCAAACTTATTTATGTACCTAGCCTTTCCGATCTTGTTTATGCAATCTTCCACGCGAGGGAGAGGGTAAGTGTCTGTTTTGGTTTTCTGATTAACACGTCTGTAGTCGATGCAAAGTCGCTGGGACCCACCTGGCTTAGGGACTGGAGTGACAGGAGAACTCCACTCGCTCTAACAGGGCTCAATCATCTTGTGGTCCAACAGGTAGCCAAGCTCCTTCTCGATGAGAGGAACTTTCACTGGGTTCACACGGTAAGGAGGCAGTTTAATTGGCTTTGTGTCTCCAACATCAACATCATGCATCAACACAGTGGTTCTTCCTGGAGTGGCACGGAACACTTGCGGGTACTCCTGCAGTAATGCCGAAAACTCCTGCCTTTCCTCGGGAGCTAGATGAGAAAGCTTAGTCTGGAGATCATTCATGATATCAGGATTCTTCCCCAAACTATCACTCAGGCTCATGCTGCATGGGAGAACTTCACTTGCAGACTCGGGTGGAACAGCTACAGTGCAGACTGGATTATTTTCGTCCCGCCTGTGATATAACTATAGCATGTTGATGTGACAAAGTTGCTTGTTCTTTCTACGATCTGGTGTGGCGATGACATAGTTGACACCACTGAGTTTCTTCTCCATGAAATAAGGACCACTAAACTTGGCTTGAAGAGGTTGCCCATGAACTGGTAGCAGAATCAAAACCTGATCTCCTGGCTGAAAGTGGCGTAACCTGGACTTCTTATCATACCAAGTCTTCATCTTCTCCTGAGCAGCTCCTAAATTCTCTCTCGCCAGCTGTAAAGCAGTGGACAGCCGTTCTTTGAACTTCGTCACATACTCCAGCAGGTTGATGTCATCTTCCTCCGACAGCCAGCATTCCTTGAGTAGCTTAAGGAGTCCTCTTACTTCATGGCCAAACAGTAGTTCAAAGGGTGAGAAGCCCAGTGATTCATTTGGAGATTCTCTGGCAGCAAATATAACGAATGGAAGACCTTTATCCCAGTCTTTCTGATGTTCCAAAAAGTATTTCTTGAGCATCGATTTGAGTGTTTGATGGCATCTCTCCAACGCTCCTTGGGTCTGAGGATGTTAAGCTGAAGACGTGATCTGGGTGATGCCCAACTCTTTCAGAGACTGCTTGAAAACATTTGACATGAAATTACTTCCCCGGTCTGACTGTACCTCCTTGGGCAGATCAAACTTTGTGAAGAACCCTAGCATTTTCTTAACCACGTTCTTTGCTGAGATATTTCTAAGTGGAATGGCTTCAGGGTAACGAGTAGCCATATCAATCAGGGTCAACACATAAGAAAATCCTGAAGAAGTCTTAGGAAGAGGGCCCACAATATCCACCAACACACGGGTGAAAGGCGCCTCAAAAGGAGGAATGGGAACTAGAGGTGCAACCTTTTCAGTCTGATTACACTTCCCCACAATTTGAAAGGTGTGACAAGACTTACAAAACCAGGAAACATCCCTGAAGATACCTGGCCAGTAGAAGTGTTTCAAAATGCGTGCCACAGTCTTCCTCACTCCAAGGTGTCCTGCCAAACTGGAATCATGAGCCACTCTAATGATATCCTGCCTACAAACACGAGGGATGACAACTTGATGTACAACCTCCCATTCACAGTCGGCTGATGCTGTTGGGGGTCTCCACTTCCCCATAAGTACTCCTGACTTTATATAATAACAAGTAGAAGCACTAACTGACTCTTCCTCACTGCAAGCAGAGTTAGCTAGACCTTTCAACTCAGGGTCAGCAACCTGCAACTCAAACAACTCTTGACGAGACAAATTATCAACACTACGGGGTACTGCCTCATCTGATGAGTGGTCCAAATTAGCAAGAAAAGTGTCAGCTAGGATAACATCATCATCATCATCATTATCCTCTAAGTCACCAGTAACTTTAGACTTAGCCCTAGTGACAGCACATCCAGGGAACACATCAGGGACATCACAATCCTGGGCTGCAGCCACTGGCTCACTAGACAACTGAGGAGCTGGACACACTTGACTTCCACCAATATCATTTCCAAGTAAGAAAGTTACACCTGATATTGGGAGTGTCTCAACCAACCCAACCATAACAGAACCATTAACAAAACCAGACTCTAAATTCACTCTGCACAGAGGGACAGAGAAGTAATTATTCCCTACGCCTTGTAAGATTACAGTTTCATCAGAGGAATTAACATTAGAGCCTAGAACACTGGTCAGCATAAGGGATTGGCAAGCACCTGTATCACGATATATTTTAACTGATTTCCTGTCAGTACTGTCCAGAGGACTGACAAAACCATCAGACAGGAAATTAGCACATGAACTCTTGAGAGTGTCACCCACGTTACTGCTCAAAAGAGGAGCTCCATCATGAGAATTTAATTTACCCCTCAAAGCAGGTTCAGTTAACTCAGTTAAAGAATTCTGGGAACTCTCAAGGGTGGACACTAGACCAATTGACTGAATATTTAAAGACTCCTTTTTGTTCACATCACGCTGTCTCCTGAAACATTTCTCTGTAGTATGACCAAGCTTACTACAATAAGTACATTTACTTTTCAGAAATCTTGAGGTGAAGCTGGTATTTACTTCCTGAGAAACATCATCTTTATTTTCTTTCCTGTTACCTGTACTCTGAGTAGAGGCAACGTACTTACTCTCAGCTTTCCTTTTTTCTCTAGAATATCTCTTGTGAGTGAGAACATATTCATCAGCTAAAACTGCAGCATCAGACAAATTATCTATCCTTTTCTCATCAAGATATAGGCTTACATCTTTACTAATACACCTTTTGAAGTCCTCCAGCAAAATCATCTGCTTAAATTTACCAAAATCAGAATCCACATTCTTAGAATTTAACCACTGCTCTAACAGATCTTCTTTGATTTTTGCATACTCACATGGGATTGCTTATCTTGCTTATAAGTTGTCCTAAATTTTACTCTATAGGCTTCAGGAACAAGCTCATAGGCCTTAAGAATCAAGCTCTTAACTACATCATAATTATCACATTGATCCTGAGGCAAAGATGCATAAGTTACTTGAGTTTTACTGGTGAGAACAGTTTGAAGGAGTGCTGGCCAATACTTTTTGGGCTAATTAAAACCTGTAGCTACCCTCTCAAACAACTGAAAATACTTTGTTAAATCAGATTCATTAACAGGAGGGACAAGTTTAACATTTTTAGCCACATCAAAATGATCAGAGCTAGATGATCCAGTTCCACATTGTTTCATGCGATACTCATGGTCTGCCTGAATCCTAGCAAGTTCAACTTGTGCGTGAAACTCAGCCTCCTTAACACGAGCCTCCTGCAGGGCTAGCTGTAACTTAGCTAATTCAATCTGCGTTTGCTCATTTGGAGGAGCTACATGAAACAAGCTTTCATTAATCATGTCAACAATTTGATCTTTAGAATGATGAGAGCGAACAGCAATTCCCAATTGTTGAGCAACAAGCTTAAGTTCATTCTTTGTTCTGTTTTCTACATCACACACTGTTTGCACATTTGACAAAAAATCTTTGGCTTCATCAAGCGTAGTAATAGTAGACATCATGAATAAATCACAGTCACAAAATATCAAGCAATATCCTTATGATAATATCCTGAATATCCTGATAAGAGGTCGCCAAATTTATGTTACGGAACAGAGAAAGATATTGTACACTTTAAGTGAGAATACTAAAAATCACTACTGTCCCGTAAAGTTCCAGGTTCAAAACAAAAGAGTTAGGTAAAATTACAAGTTAAAGTTTAATGCTCAAACTAACAACAAAACATTCAGGACTCATAAGGATAATGTAATGGCAAAAAACAGGTTAAATATATGGTTAACTGCAATAGTCTCTATAAACACGAAATTAGCAAGAGTTAATTTATCTAAGTCAGCCCTGATAAAATGACAGTACCAGATAATACTCAGTGAATGCAAGATATATTATTACAGATACGAAATATTATTAATAAGGGCTGACACCCAAAACACATGATTCACAAAAACCTCACTAGGCCTAAGAATTAACAACTTATGCTACACAGTACAAGAAAAAATGCAACAACACTTATACTCAAATTACACAGCTGCTAGATGGTTGGAGACTTCCTGAGCACTCACAAAAATAATAACTGTACAGGGGAGGACAGAGATGTGAACAAAATGAGGAGTAGATGTAAGTGGCAATAATGCAGAGACTGAGCTCATTATATAGGGGCCGGCAGAGCTTGATACAACTTGTAAGAAGGAAGCGCAAATGAAGCCACGGGGACAAAGAGTTGACAATCCTGCTCTGAACAACAGAAAGAACGACTTACTCTACTATAAGGGAGGAGGGGGGAGTGAGGTAGAACACGCTCGTGATCAAACATGCAGCACACTGTACGTTAGAATTACACAAAGGATGATGAAATCATAGGCTATGTAACAACACACACACACACACACACACACACACACACACACACACACACATCGCGTCTTTAGATAGCGTGGATGCACAAGGGGGAAATAAATGGTTCACTGTCCTAATAATTGATGGAGTGTCATTTTACCGGCAGCAGAATGAACGCGAAGTGTCAATCAGTCACCATTGTTTTTTTCCTTAATCAGTAAAAATATCGTACTGGGATACCTGACCAGCGCTATTATGGGTCATGTTATACCGCTAATGGCAGAGTTTTTATACATTCAGCGTCAAGTGCCTGTGGGAATATCAACAAACCTATTCTTAACTTACTTCTTGGTATCTCCAGATCATTCTGTCTCGCTTAGAAGAGGCTTTTTAACTTGCAGGGATAAATATATCTTCCATTAGCCCCTTCACTACAAAAAAAAAAAAAAAAAAAAACTCCCAAGATGAATAAAACTGTCTGGAGGAAGGTAGAATAAAATCAGATGTCATCTGACACAAGAACGAGTAGGGTGACACTTGTGAAGAGTATGGCAGAAGCCATTATTATCCACACAGTCCTACAAAGGTCCCTTTTCTTCACTCTGTGCCTTCATTTCAAGTTTTTGCTCAGGGTTTTCTATAGCTTTAGTTGTAGTTGGCCGCTGTTCTTCAAAGATACCCACTTAGTGATGTTCCTTAGGATTCTGTCCTTTCACCAACATTTTCTTCCTATTCATCAATGTGCTGAACTGTACAATACATCCACAGCTATACTCTCAAACGTTTCTAACTCCTTCAGTTTTTCACCCACTTCTCACAGCGTCCATCACAACAATCACGGGATAAGACTTGTCAAGCCTGACCCCTGAGTTGTTAATGCCTCAACAACTCAAGTCCTTCATCCGTCAGCTAGTCAAGATCTTTCATCAAGATTATCTCTGGCCCTTCTGCAACACACAGCCCAGTCCTTCATCTCTCATTAGCCTTGGTGTCACTTTTTCTAGTAATCTAACAGGGAAAGAACATATTAATTCTTTTAAAACAACACCTTCCCAGGGGTTAGGTATGCTGAAATGACATTGTACTTTCTTTAACTTCTTTATCAGTCACTGACCTTGTACGGGGACCTTCTTCATCCCTGGCTGTAGTACAGCACTCGTGTGTTGGGGGATCATCACACAAATTAATTCCTCTTTCAACCACAATGTTGCATTTCTCTTTTCTTCCACTGCTGATACTCTGGTCATTGCTATTCTGCGTGTTGTTCTTGCATCCCTTCCCGTTATATCGGCACACAGCACCCGTCTAGCGACACAGTCTCTCCTTTTCCTTTCAAACTCTCTAAATCAAGAGTCAACCGGCAATTCTGGTGTATCAGCTATGCACCTGGTTAGGTCTGAAGCGGTTTTTTTCTTAATCTGTCTTTGCTGCTGCCAATATCCCTCAGTCTTGGCATCTTGTATGTGCAGTGTCCACGGATCTCGAATGGACGGATCTTGATGATGGCTGTTTTTCAGTTCAGCTTTCTTCAGATGGGACAGTACTTCCATGCACTCAACCTTGGGTTCCTTCTTCTTTCTTTTCCTTATTGTTTTATTTTAAAGAAAATACCCAGTGAGTCAGGGGTATAAAGAAACAAAAGGAGGAAGTGTTACGAAAACTGAAGAACTGGTGAGACGTAGAGACCTTACTCTCTTTAAGAAGCCCAGCCAGGAGTTTTATCACAGATAAGCCGACAAAAATGAAATAACATAAAAACAATCATTAACTGCTGCTGCTGCTGCCCTTCCACTGTGATTTAACCTCCACATGTCCTGTTTTTCCGATGGGGTTGGCGGCCGGGGAACCATGGAAGGAAAATGTGAGCAGCTGAAAATATACAGCAGCCGATGGTGAAAAACATAATGCTGAGAGAGAGAGAGAGAGAGAGAGAGAGAGAGAGAGAGAGAGAGAGAGAGAGAGAGGAAGGAAAGACGAATAGGGAAAGAAATGGACGGGAGAAAAGGAAGAGGATCGCTAAGTAAAGATTTGTGTCTCCGGTGTAATCACCGCCTCCGCCTGCCTGTGATGTGGGTAGTTTGGTCAGGGTAACAGACACAACGTCACTGGCACTGAACACTGTCATATACCACGCTGTCTACAAAACTGACCAAAATACAAGTGATATGTGCGGTCACTATACAGTATATCTCTCCCTCACCATCACTACAGTAAATCACATTCTCATTCCCAGCTCGGATAGGCTACTGTCAAAGGCAAGGAAAGCTTCCCTCTACAGTATATGAGACTGGTTCTAGTGATTATTCTTGTCGTGACAGAGGTTATGCCGATCTGAAAATAATGAATTATTGTTACATTTCCTGTATCTTCCTCCCAGCTCCCTCACTCAATCGTCACGACTTCCGTTTGTATTTTTGCTTCCCTTCTCCCCTTCCTCTCCTCACATTCACGGCTGTCTCCTCCCCTGCCTTCAGTGTTTGTCTCTCTCTCTCTCTCTCTCTGACCAAATACTCGGCATTCGTTAAACTTTTCTGATGAAACCTGGAGTCCCTCTGTTCAATAGCTGGTGCTGGTTAACCCTGTCAGACTCATAACAGTCTGCGTATATGACACGACTGATCATTGTTATGTATCACCCATCTCTTCGTCCAAATTATCTACCTCATTCCTTCTGACTTCCTTCACACCTTCACTCCGTCACTTGCCACACCTCAAGACTCAGTTCGTCTCCGCCTTCCTGTCATCAGCTCCTACATGGGGAAACACTCTGTTCTAGTGCACTGGTGATTCATGCTCCAGAGATGTACAAAGTCTACAGCAAAGGAACAAAGGCTGACCTGCGGTGAACTGACCTCGGTTTTGTGTAAATTCTGTGAAAGTTCTATCCTATAACAGTAAGAGTATAAGTAACAAAGCTGTGACTTATAAAACACCTTCGACAAGCTTCATTAGTATTGCCAGCAATGAAGACATTAATTAAAGGAAATCAAACACGGTATAAAGATGAGTAGCTGTTGTGACGGTGATTATTTCATTACGTCACACATACAAAGCTTATTTTGTGACATTCATAAATCTCAAAGTAAAGTAAATATATAATTGAACATTTCAAAATACCAGCAGCAAGAAACAATACACGTTAGTTAACTTCTACTATAAAATTCATGGTTACAAAAAATATGTAAGTAGCTACATGAGCTGCACCAATATCTCCTCCCACCCCCAGTCTGTTTTTGTGTGTCCACAAATACTTATAGGCACCAACAGAACACCCAGTCCTGCTCACAAGGATGCGATGTAGCACTGGGCAACATGGATAGTCATGAGCGTCCAGTGCTCAGGGATAAACAGCTGATGTGACAAACTGATGGTTAAAAGTAAACAATATCTTTTTCGATCGAACGTCGGACAAATGACAGCCAACACTGACACAGGACAGTGATATAAACGTACATGTTACTTGTAATGAATAGTGGTTTCAACCTGAACTGAAAAAGTTGACCAGTTAGAGCTGAATTTGTGAATCCCTATGGATTATTGTAAGGTAATGATGGCACATACAAATCATTCTCAGTAATAATTCCTTAAGAACGAGTACTACTACCTTTACCTCCAGTTATTACAGTTTTGTTTTCACTGAAAAGGTAAGCTGCACGGTTATTTCAATTCATGGCGAAATAACCAATTACCACGATTCTAACACTGACACAGGCGAGTTATCACATATTTTCATTTATATGACATAGAAACAGCTACTGTGTACGCTGATAACGAAGATATTTAGGGCTAAACTGATTTATTATCATCTCAATTTTTCTCTCATGTAAGTCAACCAAATCCTTCATGGCGCCGCCCCCTCGATCCCCCAGCCAACAGGAGCAGCATTCAGGACGGTACTGGTCTAAAATCCACTCTCGCGAGCATCTAGTAGGTCTAGAAAGCTTAGATCAGTCTCAATTGGTCTAAAAGGAAGAAGAGACCCACGAAAACACAGGCTAAAACTGCGTGAGACACCATGGCAGTGACAGGATTAAGCCTGAAGGCTCGAGGGGTGGGGCAAATACGGAGAAACAGGATATAAGGGAAGAGGGTATCACTGAAAAACAACACACGAAAAGCTCTGTAAATAACTGATGTTGAAGACTGATGTTGGCTGGGTCTGCGGGTGGAGGGGATGTGGATAACAGAGGAGAGGAGGAAAGAGAGGTGGAGAAGCGACGGTGAATGAAAAGAAAGGGTAGTAAAGAGAAAGGACAAAGAAGGGTAAAAGGGAAAATGAGCGAGGAATGTACACCTAATAAGAAGACAGTACTGCAGTGATGGGGGGCGCGGTAGCACAGTGGTAGCGCGCTGGACTCGTAATCGGGGGATTGCGAGTTCGAGCCTCGCCCGGGCTGCCGTGCTGGGAGTGGTAGCTCGCTCCTGTAATCCTAGCGGGGCTATATAGTCCAATACAGGGCTTAGCTCGGGGGAACTCCATTTCTCCCATTTTTTTACTGCAGTGATGTGTGTGTGTGTGTGTGTGTGTGTGTGTGTGAGAGAGAGAGAGAGAGAAAGAGAGAGAGAGAGCGAACAAACGGAAGAGACGTATTGAGGACAAAAGATGGGAAAGGATAAGATACAGTGAGGAAAGAGAGGATTGCGGGTGGAAAATGGATGAGAGGAGAGGAATTGCAATAAAAGATAAAGAGAATGATGTAGAGAGATGAAAAGAGAGAGAAGCTGAGACAGAGAGCAGACAGAGGGAAGGAGAAGGAAAGTGAAGTTAAGAGGGAAAGGAAGTAAACGGAAGCGGAAGAGAGAGACGGAGTGACAATGAGGAAAGGCAGAGAGTAATGTAGAGGAAGAAATACGGAGAGAAAACAGAAAGCGTGAGCACTAAAGGAGACGAGAGGTCACAAAGGCACTCACTCTGAAAATTCAGGACAATTTTCCTGTCACAAATTCCTGGATAAAACCCAGGGGATCTGACAGCCCGGGAGGACCCGAGTTAATGTAGCACATTATATATGGACAACAGTAAACATCCAATGATGCCCCGCACTACAAAGATCCAGCAACATTGGCAGGTGCTTTATAACAGCATAGTTGCTGCATCATATACAAAGTTAGAATTTTTAACAGGGTAACCTGTCTTCTTGCAACACTGGCCATGTTGGTCAGATGGCCCAGCCTGTGTGCTGGCAACACTGGCCATGTTGGTCAGATGGCCCAGCCTGTCTGATGGCTGCACTGGCCATGTTGGTTCAGACGGACAAGCCTGTATTCTTGCAACAGGCAATGTTGGTTCAGATATTCCAGCCTTTCTGCTGGCAACACAGGCCATGTTGGCTCAAATGGTTCAACGTGTTTGATGGCAACACTGGGCATGTTGGTTCTGATGGTCCAACCTGTCTGCTGGCAACGCTGGCCATGGTAGTCCAGGTGGCCCAGTCAGTCTGCTGGCAACACTGTCTCTGTTATCCACAAATTGACTCGAAAGGAAACTCAGGCCGCAATTCACATACACACACACACACACACACACACACACACACACACACACACACACACACACATTTTGTATATACAGCTGCTCATAATTATTAGTGAATAGAACGGTGACGATTCCCTAGATTCATCCCAGTGCAAACCTGATTCCCGGCATTAATGTAAAATTGCTTAAGGAGGCTCTATTGTGTGTTGAAAGACCGTATTAATATTTTCAGTTGTCAGTATCCGTTGTGGTCATTATCAGTCTTGTATTCATTGATGTATTCTATGATGCTACGAGTAATGTTAACTGCTGCGACTACCCTGGTTGTAAAACTTCTGGAAGTAATGATGACACTGCGGTAGTAACACTACTTGTGTAAGTTATTCCTGTTGCTTACAGTCAGTGAAAAATGACATCCAGTCATTATTTTAGCAGTCAAAAATTATGTTAAAACTACACTGGGTTTACTTTAAATGCAAATACATCGCTGCATTTTATGACCCGGATTCTCATCTGCATACAGGCTGAGGGAAAATTCAGTAAAGCATAAGAATGAATCTGGTTGGGTTTGTCTGTAAACTTACACAGTATGTTGTTAGGACTCCATATTATAATTACAAATCATAATAGATAGATAGATAAATAGATAGATAGAGAGACAGATAGAAGCAGGGAGTCAGATGATGAGAAGGTATTGTGTCTGCGAGAATCGAGCAATGCTAAACATGCTTACACATTCTTAACTCAAGGAATGCTTTATAGGCACACGACAGCGCCTAGTGACCATACACACACATACACACATACTCACACACAGGCTTCTAGAACTTTCCACTCACAAGGAACACACGTGACACAATCCCTGCTACACCAGAATTTGGGAAAGAGAGCTCAGATGGAGGTTAGCCATAGAACAAGCAGGTCAGAAGGAGACAGGCCATAGAAGAGGGCAGAAGGAGTTACAAAGTCTTTTATGACCTTTAGTCTTTTACGACATTTGGTAGCAGCGAATCTACGGACATCGTCTCCGAATTAAAAGCAAATTTCTACAAAAGCAGGCGAGACTCTACAAGATTAGCTTCAGTTCTACAGTGAGGTCCTACAAAATACAGCCTACAATGCAAATAGCCTACAAGTCTACAAAACAACTCTATAATCTTCACGTAACTTCAAGCAGCAACAAGAAGAATATAAAACATAGCAAGTAAAGAAGAGGAAAGACCAAAGCAACAAGCACACAAACCCCCACCACTCTCTCCCGCCTACCTCCATCGCTGACGCAGAGGTCAAGACACGCAGCAAAACACCAGAGCCACATTTATAACGCATCTTACTCATCTTCACTCAAGTTACTCATCGCTATTCGTTTACTCACCACAGCTACCAGTGTGGGAAGTTGACGTCACCATACGTGTGCTGAGGCGACGCCAAGCCGTGTGTCTGACACCCCACAACACGCCAATCAACCCGTGAAGAACAACGCTATCACCACGTGCAACACCACCCACACCATTCCCACCACGGTAAAAATTAGTGAGTTACAGAGTTACTTCATTTATACAATACACAGTGATAGACAATAAGCTTCTGCACAAACATATAAAACGTGCTGTATAGTTACAGTTTAAATACACATACTTACTTCAGTTATCTGCATAACTCAAACACTAAATAATCACCAACAATAAATATTCTACACTGTATATATTCATTCATTTATTATAACATTTATTTACTACCAACGAGTGTTACCATTTATACCTACATAAAATACGTGTTTCATACATACAACTATACATTATTACAGTACATCTACAAAGTAATAAAGAAAATATACCATCACAGTTACTCAGTGAGCGATTAAAAGAATTGTATTAAACATTTATTAATTAAAGCTACCTAGTGGAAACATATAAATTAAGTTACAAGGTAAACTAAAAAAAAAAAAAAAATGGCCAACACAAATGACGTTAGCAAGAGTGAACATCTTCAACACAATCGTGAAGACAATGATTTCCACACAGTGCTGACACATATATTGGCCACGATAGGTACAAGTGAACAACAAGTCAGTGTATATAGTTAATACTGTATATAGTGTATATTTTTTATATAAAATAACAAAATATGGGACTATATAATATCATTTTCAATAATATCTGTGCAATATAAACTAAACTTTAAAAAAGTATCCCAAGGAAATTAGCCAGTAATTATGCAACCATGAACAACATAGAAAAAGCGTACACAAGCGAAGAAAAACAAACTATAGAAAATCAATACACACACACACAAAAAAAAGAAAAAAAGTAAGAAAGAAAAAAGAGAGAAATAGAGTAAGATCACATAACAAACCAATGAAAATAAGTGTAAGTGTTACTACATATGCCAAAATACCACATAAACTACAAAAAAAAAAGCAAATTGTCTCCACAAGCAAGTGGCATGACACATCATCACTATCATCGACCGCAGCATATGTTAGGACTGCAATTATTACAATTATGTAACGACAAACGATTGCATTATGTTACACTTGCTACAATTATGTAACTACAAACGATATGTAACAATTATGTAACTCCATATTATAATTATGTAACGACAAACGATTGCATTATGTCACACTTATTACAATTATGTAACTACAAACGATATGTAACAATTATGTAACGACAAACGATTGCATTATGTTACACTTGCTACAATTATGTAACTACAAACAATATGTACCATTTATGTAACAGTTGCATTAACAAGATGTAACTTTTATGTAACTTTAACTACAATTATGTAACTACAAACGATATGTAACAATTATGTAACGACAAACGATTGCATTATGTTACACTTTGCCAATTATGTAACAGTTGCATTAACAAGATGTAACTTTTATGTAACTTTAACTACAATTATGTAACTACAAACAATATGTACCATTTATGTAACAGTTGCATTAACAAGATGTAACTTTTATGTAACTTTAACTACAATTATAAGGCCAAGACACTTATGTAACAGTTGCATTAACAAAATGTAACTACAATTATAAGGCCAACACAGTTATGCATTTCACTACAATAACCGAAGTACATACTGTATTACAGTTAAATAATTTACTTTAATGCATTTATTCAAATATGTATACACCTTGTTTAAAATGTAATATTACTAAATAATCACTATTTACTATGAATATTATATGTATACAATATTCATACAATTATGTTACTTTTACAATATTATGTATTTCACTTAATTAGCTTATAAGTTCATTATAATGTGTATATAATATGTATTAATATGTTAGGACTATAAACTGTCGATGGTACGCCATTTTCGCGCGGCCGAGCAATATGTTAGGACTCCATATTATAATTACAAATCATAATAGATAGATAGATAAATAGATAGATAGAGAGACAGATAGAAGCAGGGAGTCAGATGATGAGAAGATATTGTGTCTGCAAGAATCGAGCAATGCTAAACATGCTTACACACTCTTAACTCAAGGAATGCTTTATAGGCACACGACAGCGCCTAGTGACCATACACACACATACACACATACTCACACACAGGCTTCTAGAACTTTCCACTTACAAGGAACACACGTGACACAATCCCTGTTACACCAGAATTTAGGAAAGAGAGCTCAGATGGAGGTTAGCCATAGAACAGGCAGGTCAGAAGGAGAAGGGTTTTGCAACTTGAGAGAGAGAGAGAGAGAGAGAGCGAGACAGGGAGACAGGGACTCTGCTCAACTCACTCGTGAGTGAGAGACTTGTTAATATTTCCAATACAAATAAAAATAGTCCCATACTATTCTTTACCTCTCCTGTCACTACATGACAAATGGGAAAGAAGATTATCCACTTACAAAGCTACTCCAGTATAATAACCGCTCGTCCACAAGTCTAATATATATATAACTCAACTACAAGTAACCACAAAGGAACTACAAAGTCTTTTATGACAATGTAACAAATGACAGAGAGAGAGAGAGAGAGAGAGAGAGAGAGAGAGAGAGAGAGTGTGTGTGTGTGTGTGTGTGTGTGTGTGTGTGTGTGTGTGTGTGTGTGTGTGTGTGTGTGTGTGTGTGTGTGTGTGTGCGTGTGCGTGCGCCTGCCTGTAAGCGCGTGTGTGAGTAACAAGTACGTGTGTACGTAGCTAAACATGAAGTATCCAGACAAGTGCAGGATACAGCAAAACGAAAGCACTGGCTGTGAGGGACTGGCAAGGAAAAAGCATTGTGGCAGACATGTGGGTATGTAAAATGAACATATGTATGGCAAATACATACACATATACATGTGTGACTTTGGGGGCAAAATACCAATACACATAAAAGAAAGAAAAGAAAAAAAAAAATACCGGAACACAGTCACCAAGAAACCTGAGGCCGAAGGTCGTGTGGCTTGATACTGACGGCCATATCATATACTGATCTCGTAATGAAAGTGGTGTGGCTTCACACAATCTCCTCAACACTGACAGCCACACCATTATACTTAAGAGAGGTAGGCTGAGACTGAGTTGAGGCAGGCTGAGTCTGAGGTAGGGTGGGCCGAGGTTGAGGTGGGGTGGGCCGAAGTTGAGGTGGGGTGGGCCGAGGTTGAGGCGGGGTGGGCTGAGGTTGAGATGGAAATGGAAGAAGTTACAAGAAGGTGGAAGAAAAAGAGGGGGACAAAATGATGGAAGAAGAGAAGATATGCAACTGAAGGAGGCAACACTGGCGTGAGAAGAAGGAAGGAAGGACGGTGTGGTAATGAGTCAAGGAAAGTTGAGTATAGGACAAACTTAAAGGAGGAAGGAAGGCAAGGAAGTGTGAGGTAAGTAACATAAATGAAGAAGGACCAGCCGCCTTTACTGTGACACTGGTACGATCCACTGTATATTTCAACACTTTCACTCTGCCATGACACTGACGCTGCCACCACCAGTCCTTGGCCACAACTCAGAGGGCCTAGAGGGTAAAACGGTATACAAGGCCCAAAGGTGAAGGAGGGGCTTGATAACGAGAAGGGGGAGCAGGAGGAGAAATGAAGCTGCAAATAGGGTAATCTTGAAGGTTGTAATACAGGAAAGAAGTGGAATGGAGTGAACTGCAGTGAGTGAATGAAGGCGAGGATGGTAAGAGTGTGTGCCCGGGTGCCAGGCTCGGTGTGTGTTATGGGTGTGTGACTATCAACACGTGAGGAGTAATGGTGACTGACAGCTGGGTATATAGGATGTGTAAAATGAAGCATGGCGAGATAAGGTGGTGGGGAAAAAGCAGGGAAAGGGAACCGGAAAATAGGAGAAAGTAATGGGACGGGATGACATAAGGAATGGGACAGGAGTGGAGGGGAGAGAAAGGGGGTGTAGGGTAAGGGAAAGGAAATGGGATGCCACCATAAGGAAATGGGAGGGCAAAGGAAAAAGGACATGGGGGGTAAAAGAAAAATGATGGCAGAGTTAGGGAAGGGAAAGGGAATGGGAGGGTTGGGGGAAAAAGAAGTGGAAGGGAGGGTAGCGGCAAGACGAGGAAGTGAAGCATTGTCTTGTATATGGATCATCATCATCATCATCACACTAACTTTTTCCCACTTGTCCATGAATTGGTTAATATTTGCTATTTGAAAAAAGGGAGCACAAAAAATATGAGAATTATGAAGAAAATATCAGGATGTGTTGATAAACGTGATGTTAACAAAAGAAAAGTGAGCCTTAGAGAGCTGTGACAGAAGCGCATTAAGAAAAGTGATGGACGAGGTTCACTGGCAACGTAATGGATATCAAGCGGGGGTATAAAGCAAGCCATACAAGTACTGAAATAGAAAGACACTAAGTGGAATTCGTGGCGTGCATTCCTCCCCAATAACACCGGGCATCCAGCACACGTTGCTACAGTCTAACATCTTTTCAAACTCGCTAATGTAAGAACTAACCGGTACTCTTGGAGTTTCATGCATACAACTGGTCAACACTTCCTAAATCTGTCTATCTCACTATGTCCTCCAGGTCTTTTAAAGGCAATGTGTCCAGGCATTTATAATTGATCAGATCCAGTTTTTGGTTTCCTTTTTCCTACATGTTTTTCTTAATGAACATGCTTTCAGGAAATACGCCTTAGTTTTTTTTTTTCTTCTTCCTTAAAACCACAAGTTAGTGTTACAGGTGTGGAGAGGAGCAATTAAATGCAGCATTACTATAGCTTAGGGCAGGTGAGGCATAGCAAATTTCTTTTCATATAACGTTCCATGTAAGACAAGCCAAATAAAATGGAGTAATATAAAAAGTCATTTCTGCCGCCACCCTCGCATCTTGACACTTTTCCTCCGCTTGTGCTGCTTTTTCGATGGGATTTGGCGGCCGGTGCGCCATGGATGGAAAATGTGGGAGATGGAAATAAACAGCAGCTGAAGCAACGGGAGAAAGAAATGGGAAAACCGTGAAGCCTAACCTTTATTGGTGTTATTGAGTTAATATACTGAGAGAGAGAGAGAGAGAGAGAGAGAGAGAGAGAGAGAGAGAGAGAGAGAGAGAGAGAGAGAGAGAGAGAGAGAGAGAGAGAGAGAGAATAATTACAGGTAATGGTGGGGGAAGGGGAGGTAAATCGCCCTCTATACAACACCCACTGGGCTGGCCAACCCAGGCCACGGTACGAACGTATTGCCTGGAGAAGGTACGAGGTGGGGGTGTGGGTTGGTTGGAGGAAAGGAAAAACGGTGAGGGAGAGGAGAAAGAAAGGGGGAAGGGAGGAGGAAAGAAATATAAAAGGATCAAGAACGAGGGAAGGCATGAGGATGAAGAAGGAAAGGAACAAAGGTGAATTAGCGAAAAAGAAAAGAATGTAGCTGGAGGATGAGGAAAGGAACGAGGGTGAGGAAAGGAACGAGGGTGAGGAAAGGAACGAGGGTGAGGAAAGGAACGAGGGTGAGAAAGGAAAGAGGGTGAGGAAAGGAACGAGGGTAAGGAAAGGAACGAGGGTGAGGAAAGGAACGAGGATGAGGAAAGGAACGAGGGTGAGGAAAGGAACGAAGGTGAGGAAAGGAACGAGGGTAAGGAAAGGAACGAGGGTGAGGAAAGGAACGAGGGTGAGGAAAGGAACGAGAGTGAGGAAAGGAACGAGGGTGAGGAAAGGAACGAGGGTGAGGAAAGGAACGAGGGTAAGGAATGGAACGAGGGTAAGGAAAGGAACGAGGGTGAGGAAAGGAACGAGGGTGAGGAAAGGAACGAGGGTGAGGAAAGGAACAAGGGTTGACAGAGTCATATAGCTGAGGGGGCGATAGGGACGACTGGCAAGGACGGTGGGAAGGAATGGAATAACTGTGGATCTGTGCATCTGTATCTGCATCAGTGTGTCTGAGACGCCGCTGGACCCGACCTTCCCCTCAGAGGGAGAGTGATAGCCAGATTGAACCCGTCTTTATGTTGCCCAAGTACAAATCGTGAAGGAGTGTTTAATGAAAGCAGTGCATGGATAAAAATTTTGCAATGGCTCTGTATGAATGTATCAGTCTGTATAGGATGCATTTTGGGTACGAACAGACAGAGTGAGGATATATGCTGGCATATGCAAGGACATACTACTAGCAACTCACTCTGACTTGATTCGAACTCAGTCTCAGGGCACCGCTGACCCGGAGGTGAACATTATAACCACCTACCCACCAAGACTTAAACAATGTGAACAGTTACTGCTGACCTACTTAATGTGATTGTTTCTTTTTTATCAGTACTAACATATTTAGTGACATCGCAAGCAAATTATAATTCTCTGCACATATTTCACAGAACGATCCACAATTTCCTTTCAACAGTAACACCAGAGCGAATTTTAATTCAGTGAATGACACAAAAGGGTCATGAATGCTTATGAATATAGCCTAGACAATATGCAACTTTTTTTTTTTTTCAACAAATCTGAACTACACAATCCTCTATTTTCCTCTCACATACTAAGACCTCACCAAGCAGTATTTATTGTATAAGAACATTAAGAACATTTTATACCACCATCTTACTGCTCAAATGAAGTGTAAGAGAAGTTATGACTGCTACACTATAACATTCTAAGCAAATCAATTTCTTTCAAGACCTGCTAGAGCTTTTGCTCTTCCCGGATCCTACCATAAGCTTTGTGGATACGATGACAACAGAACGTCTATCTACCTATCTATAGCCTGACGCCTAATCCTGCAAAGGGTGGCCGCACACAAAACGCCTTCAAGTCGCTCTGTCACCCGCCATTTGACAGCCCTCCCCCCAGCTCGCTCCCCCCTCCCTCATATAACTCTCAACTCCATCCCTCCACCTCATCCTCCATCTCCCTCTCCCTCTCCCTCCCTCCACTTCACCTACATACACCATCTTAGTCAGTTTTCCATTCTCCACTCTCTCCACATGTCCAAACCACCTCAGTGTGTTTCTAATTTTCTTAGTCACATCCACATCCACCCAACAACTTTCTTTCACTTCATTCGTCAACCTGTCCCTCCACGTCACTCCACATGCTCCTCTCAGGTAACTCATTTCCACTGCTCTCACTCTTGACTTGTTCCCATCTAGCAAGGTCCACTCCTCGCTTCCATACGTCAGGGTAGGGATCACAATACTATCATGCAGTGACTTATTAACTTCCATACTCACCTCCCTATTTCTCATCACCGCTTTTAGTGAACCAACAGAACGTAATCAGGTTATGATAATACCTCTGGCAAATGGTAAGATACCAAAGGTTTTGTATCTCATTCAATCTGTGGATGTTATTCACGCATTAACTAACACCATGACGTATACAGTAACTCCTAAACTAGTCACATACACCTGACATTAGAACACAAACTGTGAAGCTGTGGCAAAGAAATGAAGGCTATTTTGACTCTTCAACAGGGTCTCTGTAATGCAAATTAGAGTTGATAGGAAACTGTACTGAGGCTACACCAATGGACCAACTTGCCCCACTGGATACTCAAAAGCAAAATGACTGCCAGAACTTTTGGTAAGAGCAGGGGAGGAGGCTAGCAACAGGCGTGTCAAGTGTAGGGATGTGCCGATAGTATAGGTATCGGCAGTATCGGCCTTTTTTGTAGCATCGGTATCTGTATCGGCAAGGTAAAAATATGGCCGAGACTCCGATACTTTTCTGGTTTATTATGTAATTCAAGACACGTTTCATGACACTGATAAACAGATGGTTATGATATATTATATTACATTATAATTACATGTACAGTATGATGTAACCATCCATCCATCCATCATCCAATCCTACATTGCCCCATGAGGAGCGTAGGAGCCCGGGGCTAGGCAGTTGGTCCCGACATTTAAGATGAGAGTGACCAGCCTCACTCATCCCTGAGTGGCATGACATGAGCAATCAACCCCAGTCACTCCTTGGATATAAACCTTCACCGGCTCAGTCCGACTGGAGCGCAATAATTACCCACTAAACCACCAGGCGCCAAAATTTGGTTATATGGTTACCACCCAGCGTAATAAATGGTTTCCTGGTGTACAGGAAACCATTTGGCTTGTCACTCAGTGTGGAGTCACTCACAGGCTGAAGGAAGTGGAAAGAATGAAGGAAAGAATGACAGAAGAGAGAGTGTAAAGTCACCCGTTGGCAGAAGGACAAGGAAAGAATGAAGGAAAGAAAGACTATCATCTATTAATATTATATATCGATTACTATATTGCTCCTGCATTAACAACACTCACGTTACCGGCATCAAATAAATCAAAATAAAATCAAATAAATAAAACAAAATAAAACGTATCGGTATCGGTAAAGTCTCGGCCATTTGTTAGTATCGGAGTATCGGTATCGGTATCGGCTGAGAAGTGGGTATCAGTATCGGTATCGGTGAAGTATCGGCCATTTGTTAGTATCGGAGTATCGGGATCGGTATCGGCTGAGAAGTGGGTATCGGTATCGGTATCGGTAAAGTCTCGGCCATTTGTTAGTATCGGAGTATTGGTATCGGTATCGGCTGAGAAGTGGGTATCGGTATCGGTATCGGTGAAGTATCGGCCATTTGTTAGTATCGGAGTATCGGTATCGGTATCGGCTGAGAAGTGGGTATCGGTATAGGTATTGGCCAACATCTTGGTATCGGCACATCTCTAGTCAAGTGTCTTCATCATGACCACGTTACTTCCACATCTGGTGGGTGAATGCGGTGATGAGGGCTGGCTATAGGTTTGTCAGTCAGTGTCTTAGTCAACACCAGGTTATGCACATCTGTCACCACTTTGTTCCTGGCCCACGACATTCTCTACTCACTTACAGCAGTAACATGGCTCCTATTTCACTGCACGAGGGTCAGGGGAACTTTACCTCAAATATAATCCCACAACTGAGTAAGAGGGTGGCAGTAGAGCCTGGACATACAGCCACCGGGGTACAGCTGGGTAAGAGGGTGGCAGTAGAGCCTGGACCTGCAGCCACCGGGGTACAACTGGATAAGAGGGTGGCAGTAGAGTCTCGTGATAATGGCACAAGTTGGCAAGTTCTGGCCAACTCAGACTTATATCCACTTCCAATTGTAGAAGTGTCCTAGAAGAGCTGCCAGGCTGCTCCACCACAGTGAAGTTTTGCAACAATTCTTATGTAAGCTACATGCTAATGGCCTTTTACAATGGATCTTTCCAACCTTCTGTCAAATAATAAAAAGGGCTACACGGCAAGTCTAATACATTTGTTGGGATATCGTACAATTTCTGAGCATAAAGAATGCGAATAAAGTCGTCTATTAGAAGTAACATCTCGATAGAACTTTATCGCACTAAAGGGTAATGATGATAAAAACGTGACGGAAAGAATGACAAGGTGGGGGCTTCAGAAAAGAGTGGGACAACATGGCTGAACGTGAGAAGAATGGCAGTGTGACAAAGTGAT
Source organism: Coenobita brevimanus (assembly GCF_032717465.1). NCBI lineage: Eukaryota > Metazoa > Arthropoda > Malacostraca > Decapoda > Coenobitidae > Coenobita > Coenobita brevimanus. Next base: position 23,937,536 of record NC_137026.1, read on the forward strand.
GCCAGCAGGAAGCATCAGCCAAACACAAAAAAATGTCGGTGTTAATTATCATTACTATTATTATTATTATTATTATTATTACTGTCATTTTGTTGCTGTTGCTGTTGAAAAGGCTGAACTCATTTGGATGAAGATATTTGTTACACTCACTCAGAACTCTTACATACCATAAACTTTCAATTATGTATACCTATACCTCTGTGCCAGGAAAACTCACAAAATCACTCTCATAAAGTACTAGAAAATAAAGCTCCCAGTTGGAAAAATCAGATGCTCTTGTCATGTGAAGATCATTACCAACAAGCTCGTTACTGGTCAAGGGTGATTTCAGTGTAATGATCCGTTAACAACAAATGCCATACTCACATATACCCAAAGTAATGACTTCACTGGTATCCCTCACATCTTACCTGCAAAAGATAAAAACTCAGCGTTTAGCTGATGCACGTTTATCGAGACGGACGCTATAAACCATCCTTAATGTAAGGAAACACAAACAAAAAGTAGATGGTAAGTAGTTAATACGTTAGCAATATGCAACATTTCACAGCTAGATGGAACGGTTTAACGACTATGAAAACTGTTGATTGGATGAACTGTGGAATGATGACTGACTGAACACACAACAAGCATCATAGTAAGAGGGAGACGAGTGATAGGAACACTAAAGGAGGAAAGACATGAACCACATGACAGGCTGATGAACGCTTACAGGGCCACGTATGTTAAACTTGTGAAAAATTAAATGAAAGAATAAGAGAAATGCTGGCACAAGCCGTAACCAGGATCTGGGGAGAAATTTTGGAGTTGTGTGTGTCAGAATAAATGCCACATGAACGAATTAGGGCGACCAGAGATGACACTTGAGGTGCAGCACAGGGATAACATTTGAGGTGCAGCACAGGGATAACACTTGAGGTGGAGCACAGGGATAACACTTGAGGTGCAGCACAGGGAAAACAATGACACAGACAAATGCTTATGGTCAACAGGACGAGAAGCATTTACTAATAAGAAACAGCAAGATAAACGTTTACTGATACAAAAACAACTGAAAACCTTGCACGCTTGCAAACATGGGAGGGAAAGATGGAGGGAAGAAGACAGGGGATGGGAGAGGGTTAAAGATGAGTTCATTACTTGTACTAACATCATCATCAACAAGTTAAACTTTAATGACACAATCCCTCAAGGAAGTCATTTTGTCATTAAAGACTTTGTAGTTCCTTTGTGATTACTTGTAGTTGAGTTATATATATATTAGACTTGTGGACGAGCGGTTATTATATTGGAGTAGCTTTGTAAGTAGGTAATCTTCTTTCCCACTTGTCATGTAGTGACAGGAGAGGTAAAGAATAGTATGGGACTATTTTTATTTGTCTTGGAAATATTAACAAGTCTCTCACACAGAGCGAAGTATAGAGTCCCGCTAGCTATCTCTCTGTCTCGCTCTCGCTCCCTCTCACTCTCTCTCAAGTTGCTAAGCCCTTCTCCCCACTACCTGCCTCTTCTATGGCCTGTCTCCTTCTGCCCTCTCTTTCCTAAATTCTGGTGTAGCAGAGATTGTGTCACGTGTGTTCCTTGTGGGTGGAAAGTTCTAGAAGCCTGTGTGTATGTGTGTGTGTGTGGTCACTAAGGCTTTGTTCACCGGTGGATTGCTGACAACTAACTGCATCATCTCCTTACTGGCCACTGTCGTCAGCTTTCCTCAGTGTAATTTGCAAGCTCATTTCCCATTCCCAGGCCCGCATAGAGCTGTCTATCTATCTATTTATCTATCTATCTATTATGATTTGTAACTACAATATGGAGTCCCAATAATTTGTTTACCTCTGAAGTCAATTCATCTGCAGTCCATTTACGAGATATCGAGGAGGATTAAGTAGGAGGGAGATGGAGACGAAGATGTGAAGCTAAGAATAAAACTGTTTGAAAGGAGGCAGGTTTGACATGAACAAGAAAAACCTCTTGACTTTCGAGTTCCTATTTAGGTGACACTAAGAAGAGATGGTTTTGGAAAGAGAGGAAGGAACAAATGGAGATGGAGTGGAGATGGGAGGAAAGCGACATAACTAAGAAAAATGCCGAGCCAAAGAGGAAAAAGCAACTGATGATGGGAAGAGAAGATACTGTGTGCATGCAACCTGTATGAGAATGGGTTTCCTTATGTCAGTGTGTCTGCATATGTGTAAAAATACAACCTGTTTGAGTGTACATGTGTTACAGTGCATTTTATCTCTGCCATACGCCTTATCTTCCTCAACACCCACGGTTCTCTGATACATGAACTGAGGCAGAGGAACCCAGCACTAAAAGTAATCTCTCGCTGAGAAAATACAAATGACTGAATGTTTTATAAGACAAATACGTTGAGCTTATGTGACTGAAACATAAAAGGATGAAAAATTATCAGGGAAAAATATGCAGAAAACTACTGAATGCGGCAACAACACTTAAAGTTTTACGTCTGGCTTGAATACATAATTTTGTGGCTGATTAATCCTTTACACTGAATGCATGTACAATAAAAATGGGAGAGATGGTGGGGAATAAATTTTTTTAAGCGGTAAGGGAGGCGTAATATAGGAGGAACATGGAAAAAAGAGGAGGAAAGCACTGTACGAAAGAGAGGAGGGGATAACAAAAGAGTGAACACTATGGAGTGCGTGCTGTAGAAGGCAGGACAACGACACCAGAGGAGAATGGAGGCAGCCATCGGGGAGAAATAGGAAAGAGAGAAAATGGAGAGAAAGGGCGAGACGTGGGAAGGAAGAGAGAAGGATGCCTGAACGAAAGCCAGAGAAAAGGGGAGCAAGGAGAGAAGATATGAAGGAGGAAATGTCAAAAGCTGTCCAGAAATTTAACCTCAAATTTACTTATGAAACATTTCATTACTTTAGTTTTGCTATTTCCACACGACTTTCTACAAAGTACTAGTGCCCCTTGGCAGAGACAGGCTTCCTGAAGGCTTTACCTGACCCCTTCAGTTGGACAGCTCAAACTTCAGCTGAATATGAGTTGTCAGAACACAGGAAGATTAATGTACAAATTACGCTCCGGGAGTGAAGGGGTAAAGGGAAAATATTAATCGCTTTAAAAACAGATTCCTCACCTAAGTTGAATAAAACAGATTCCTCACTTAAGCTGAGTAAAATAATCTGTCGTCAGCAAGACCACGATAAACAAAGTAGAAAGCGGACCATGTTAGAAGCAGCTGTACATCAATGTGGAGAAATGAAAACGTCCAAGAGTGGTTTAAGGCAGGATCAGTATGACAGAGGAGAAAAAGATAGCCAGAGAGAGAGAGAGAGAGAGAGAGAGAGAGAGAGAGAGAGAGAGAGGGAGAGAGAGAGGGAGAGAGAGAGAGAATAATTACAGGTAATGGTGGGGGAAGGGGAGGTAAATCGCCCTTTATAAAACACCCACTGGGCTGGCCAACCCAGGCCACGGTACTGCTTGGGGAAGGTATGAGGTGGGGGTGGGGGTTGGTTGGAGGAAAGGAAAAACGGTGAGGGAGAGGAGAAAGAAAGGGGGGAGGGAGGAGGAAAGAAATATAAAAGGATCAAGAACGATGGAAGGCATGAGGATGAAGAAGGAAAGGAACAAGGTTGAATTAGGGGAAAAGAAAGTAAAGTAGGTGGAAGGGAAGGGAAGGAAAGGAACGAGAGTGAGGAAAGGGGGAAAGGAATGAGGATTAAAGGAGTCAAATGGCTGAGAGGGAGTTTGGGACGACTGGCAAGGAAGGTGAGAGCGAAAGGAATAACTGTAGAGCTGTGCATCAGGATATGTATCAGTGTGTGTGAGAATCTGCTGGACCAGACCTCCTTGTCAATGGGAGAGTGACAGGTATAATGAACTCGTCCTTATGTTGGCCAAGTACGAATCGGGACGGTGTGTCTGTAAAGTGAACAATGTATGTGACAGTGGAATTTTTGCCATGGCTATGTTTGTATGCATCAGTAGTATATATCGGTTATATCTTCGGTACTCTGACATATGAAAGGACATACTACCAGTACCTACTTTAATGTCCGCCACGACTCAGTCTCATGACACTGCTGAACAGGAGGCGCACGCGAAAACCACTGACCAACGTCACTTAACAGAGAAATATTTGGCAGCAACCTTATGGAAGTTATGTGCCAGTCTGTTGTTAATACTCATTATTTGGCAACTAAGAGAGCAAATCATGATTTAATAAAAATATTTTGGTGAACGATCCATTAGTATTTTGTTTTCAGCTAATATGCCATGGCCGATTTCAATTCAGTAAAAGCACACTGGGATTGGAAATACAAATAAATATAGACAAAATGTGTAAGTTTTGTTCAACAAAACAGAACTACACAGTCCTCTATTTCCCACTCATACACTCCAGATCAAAGTAAACTGACAGTATTCTAATAATTTTTTTTTTTTTTTTTGTACAGTCATCTTATTTCTAAAATAATTGTGAGTCAGAGTTGTGACGGGTGCATTGTGCCATGCTGACAGCACCCCATCCACCCAGCCACTCACTAGTGTCACCACTCTGGCAGTAACATGCTGACAGCACCCCTTCCACCCACCCACTCACTACTGTCACCACTATGGCAGTATCATGCTGACAGCACCCCTTCCACCCAGCCACTCACTACTGTCACCACTCTGGTAGTATCATGCTGACAGCACCCCTTCCACCCAGCCACTCACTACTGTCACCACTATGGCAGTAACATGCTGACAGCACCCCTTCCACCCAGCCACTCACTACTGTCACTACTCTGGCAGTATCATGATGACAGCACCCCTTCCACCCAGCCACTCACTACTGTCACCACTCTAGCAGTAACATGCTGACAGCGCCCTATCCACCCAGCCACTCACTACTGTCACCACTCTGGCAGTATGAAGTAGGGAGAGAGTAACAAAGAAAACATGAGGTGGTCGCAGGAGTATACTTATGCTGGGCCACCACCACAACCACCATCACCACTACCAGCCTCGAGGTTATGACTATAATCATAATTTTGAGTGGCAACCCGGCAGCAATATCACGATTTTTAGGGTAAGTTGTATCCAAGGCGGAGAGGAACGGGGATCTGGCAGCCTCAGAAGAGAAAGGATAAGGTGGTGGTGAGGCAGAATGGTAGGCGAATATATAGCAATGAGTGCAATGGTATGAAAACCAATTGAAAGGTATGAAATGTATGGACAGGAAAGCAAAGCCAGCATAAAAAAGAGAGGCATAACCCGAAAAGAAGAGTAACTGAAGGATAATGCAGTAAAAGTAAGTGATATTTGGAAAACAAAGTTGTGAGGTACTGAACATACTGTACATGTGGTTAAATTCTATCACATACATATAACTATACATTCATAAATATCTATCTATCTATCTATTGCCAGACGCCTCAATCCCGTTTGGGGTGGCCACAAACAAATCGCCTCCAAGTCGCCCTGTCCCCCGCCATTTCACTGCCCTGTTCCCAACTCACACCCCCCTCTCTCATATACCTCTCCACCCCATCTCTCCATCTCATCCTCGGCCTCCCCCTCCCTCTTTCCCCCTCCACCTCACTCACATACACTCTCTTCGCCAGTCTTTCACCCTCCATCCTCTCCACATGGCCAAACCACCTCAGTGTGTTCCTCATAACGCTTCCTATCACATCCACATCAACACCACAACGCTCCTTTATATCTTCATTCGTCAGCCTGTCTCTCCATGTGACTCCACAGGCTCCTCTTAAATAACTCATTTCCACGGCTCTCACTCTTGACTTGTGTCCTTCCAACAACGTCCAAGCTTCACTTCCGTACGTTAGAGTTGGTATCACAATACTGTCATGTAGTAACTTTTTCACTTCCATGCTCACTTCCCTGTTTCTTATCACTGCTTTCAAAGAACCAGCAACCTTTCTTCCCTGCTGTACCCTTTCAAGCACTTCACCCTCCAAACCTCCATCTTTACTCATCAGACTACCCAAGTAATTAAACGTACTCACATTTTCCAATTCCTCACCATCCAACCTCGCTGTACATTCACTGACTTCACCTCTCTCAAAGACCATCACTTTACTCTTCCCTACATTCACCTTTAGATTCCGTTTCTTACACACTCTCTCAAACTCATCCACCAAGCCTTGCAGCTCCCCTTCGTCTTCACTCAACAACACAGTATCATCTGCAAACAACAGTACAGGGAGTTTCCAAACACTATTCTCTCTCACCAGGGCCACTCCAACATCCACTACCCTACCTTGTACCTCTTTTATTACCCCATCCATGTACAGATTGAACAACCATGGAGACATGACACATCCCTGTTTCAACCCAACTTTCAAAGAGAAAAATTCACTTAGTTCACCATCCACACGCACTGCAGCCTTCGCACCATCGTACATACTCTTCACAGCATTCAACAACTTCCCATCTACTCCATATATTCTTAACACTTTCCACAATCCTAGTCTTTCTCCAAATCCATGAAAGCCGCATACAACTTCTTTCCCTTCTCTAGAAACTTTTCCACTAAAGATCTAAGAATGAATATCTGATCTACACAACCTCTTCCCTTCCTGAAGCCTCCCTGTTCTTCTCCAACTAATTTCTCTGTTCTTTCTCTAACTCTGTCAATAAGTATTCTACCATACACTTTTCCTATTATACTAAGAAGACAAATGCCCCTATGATTACCACACACTTCTTTTTCCCCTTTTCCTTTGTACAAGGGAATAATTATACCTGACTTCCAATCCTCCGGGACTCTACTTTTCTCCCAGGCCAATCTGCACATCTTCCACATCCATTCTACTACTATCTGTCCCCCATGCTTCAGCATTTCACCACACACTCCATCAATTCCTGGGTCTTTCCCCGATTTAAATTTCTTCATTGCTTCCACAACTTCTATCCTACTGATTTCTTCCTGTCTTCTCACCTCCCTCCTTCTCCCAGCCATTCCCCAGCCACTTATACTCGCATTACTTCCATCCTCCACGTTCAACAATTCCTTAAAGTGTTCTCTCCATCTGCTCACTTTTTCTCCATTCTCCACTAGTAATCTACCATTTTTATCTTTCACTCCCCTGCTAACTTCACTTCCACCCTGTCTTACGGTACTCTTTTCACCTCTTTCCAGAACATTTTCTTACAGTCCCTCCACTTTACACTCAAATTCCTTCCAAATTCCTCATCCACTCTCTTCTTACTCTCTCTTACTAATCTTTTCACCTCTCTATTTCTTTCTACATATAACTCTCTCTTCCACCTCTCAACTTCTTCCACGCCCCTATTTCTCATCCATTCATTGTATGCTTTCTTCTTTTGTGCCACAGCCCGTTTCACCTCTTCAGTCCACCACGCTGTTCCTTGCACCCCCCTCCGTCTTCTCTTCCTTCCACACACCACATCACATGCTGCACATATTTCTTCTGTAAATATTCTACACACACTTTCCACGTCCCCCATCTGCTCCAACTCATATTTGCCCAATCGTTCCTCCACTACTTCTCTCTTATACTCTGCCTTTTTCTCATCCTCTTGTAACCTTTCCACTCTCCTTGCAACTACTCCTTCCTCTCGTCTTTCCCTTCTTCTATTCCTCCATCTTACTTGAACTTTAATTCTGGCCACCACCAAGTAGTGGTCAGAAAGTCCACTCCCCCAACCTCTATAAACTCTTGCATCCAATATACATCTTCGCATCCTTTCATCCACACACACATAATCAATCATTGCCTTCCTTTCACTCAGTTCACCACCCACCCTTCTCATCACTCGCCATGTATACCTGTGGATCATTTTATGCCTGAAGAGGGTATTGGCTATCACCAACCCCCTCCCAGCACAAATGTCCACTAACGCACTCCCATTCTCATCTATCTCAGCAGGCACACCCCACTCACCAACTATTCCATCCACCTTCACATTCCCAACTTTACCATTCATTATCATCAATCAAAAACACTCTCTCATTCCTTCCAAAATTTTCCATGCACACTTCTACATTTGTCCAGAACTCTTCTCTCACTCTTCTAGCACGATCTTGCGTTGGCGCATACACACACACAATCGCCCACATTTGTATTCCAACTTTCAACTTTACCCACACAATCCTTGATCCAACTGATCCATACTGTCTTATGCTCCTCTTCCATCTTTTACTCACAACTATACATACTCCTTCCTTTGCCCTCTCATTCTCACCTACTCCTGCACATATACTCCATCCATACTCCCATTCTCTCACACATTCATAAATAGATATACATAAATACGTACATACTTAACCTGGAGACAACATTCTGAGATATACAACAATAGACGGAAAGAACACTATCATTTAGGAGTGAGGATGAAAGTGATGTTCATTTTTGAACAGATATTACCCCAATTTCTAACCAATAGAGAGAAAAAATCCTTTTACCATAAAATCCTTTGGCATTTAATTAAAAAAGAAAAAGGATGCTGCTTTTTTTTTTTTTACATGTCCATAAAAAAAGGCGGTAAACCGATTCACATAACCACTTATAGAGGCGAGGATGTGGGTGAAACATAAAAGTGAGACGAACTATGTGGCAGAGAGGGAAGACAAGAGTGGTGGTGTGGCAGGGAGGGCAGACAAGAGTGGTGGTGTGGGAGGGAGGGCAGACAAGAGTGGTGGTGTGGGAGGGAAGGCAGACAAGAGTGGTGGTGTGGGAGGGAGGGCAGACAAGAGTGGTGGTGTGGGAGGGAGGGCAGACAAGAGTGGTGGTGTGGGAGGGAGGGCATATTAGTGTGACTGCTACCGAGGGACCTGGGTCACACAGGGGAAGGATTAAACAATAGAACTGGGACACTGCCGGAGCCTGGCTTTATTGTTAGTGCCACAGGGATAAACCTAAACACACAACACAACACAGCCACACACAGCCCTACAACAGTTAAAGCCTCACCGTTCCATGGGTAATATTTTATGTTGGACAACATAAGCTGTCTGAAAACTGATAATGCAAATATTCAGAACGGCCCTGAAATTTTTTCGATAAATTTACAACAGGATAACCAAGTATCATTTCCAAAAAAAAGAAAAAAAATTAAAATGATCAATATTCTTGGCGCTTAACTTTATCTCTCTATCTATCTCTCTATCTATCTATATCTATCTATCTATCTATCTATATCTATCTATCTATCTATCTATCTATATATATATATATATATATATATATACACACAGGTATATAACTAAGACTGAAAAATGCTCTTAGCTCCCTGGTCTGCCTCCTGGGCATTCTCTCCACCACTACCATCTCTCTCTCTCTCTCTCTCTCTCTCATTCACACACACACACACACACACACACACACACACACACACACACACACACACACACACACACACACACTCACACACACACACACACACACACACACATTCATCCCCATAGCTGAACGGATACTTCAAACTGTTCCATCAGTCCTTGCAAATTACTTCAGGATGAAATATGTCGTCAGTTATTTTATAATATAGGGGTTCATATGACCAGTCAAAAGCTATTATTTTAAATTTAATAGTGACCGTAACGAACACCATTACTGAATGTGAAAGAGATAGGAGAGATTGCAAACCACCTTATAAATTTTGGGGTTAGTTAATTCTGCTCGGTGTGTGTGTGTGTGTGTGTGTGTGTGTGTGTGTGTGTGTGTGTGTGTGTGTGTGTGTGTGTGTGTGTGTGTGTGCGTGTGTGTGTGCGCGCTTTGTAAAGCAAAGGGAAGAGCTCAAATCTACAGGAGTTCGTAAAAACAAGACACAAACATAGTTGATCAACGTTACTATAAACTGCTGTGTGAATAGAAGAGGAATCAGCTGAAGTACTGCACAATAAACACTGGTTACAGGGTATCTCACACGATTTCACCAACATTTTATGAAAAGACGAAATTGCTTGACCAGGAAAAATATATTGGTAGGAGAAGGGATCTTTATTTTGTTTTTGTTGATTTGGAAAAGGCCTTTGACAGAGTCCCTAGAAAGGTGGTGAAGTGGGCAATGAGAAAGCTTGACTTGGAGGAGTGGCTGGTTAGGGTGGTTATGGCCATGTATGTGGGTGTTCACACCCAGGTGAGAGTGAATGGAGATTTGAGTGATGAGTTTTCCGTGAATGTTGGTGTGCATCAGGGGTCAGTCTTGAGTCCCATGTTGTTTATCATGGTACTTGAAGCCCTTTCACGTGACTTTAGAAACGGACTCCCGTGGGAGTTGTTGTATGCTGATGATTTGGTGTTGATTGCAGAGAATGAAAGGGAGGCGGAGGAAAGGTTTAGGAAGTGGAGAGATGGTATGAGGCAAAAGGCTTTAAGGGTAAATGCAGATAAAACAAAAGTGATGATATCTAGGGTTGGTGGCGGTACTGTCAAAGACGAGGGAGAGTGGCCATGTGCAGTCTGCCACAAGGGCGTGGGAAGTAATTCCATGTTGTGCAGTGTGTTTGATAAATGGGTGCATAAGAGATGTAGTGGTATCAGAGGTAGACTGCGAGATAATGTTGATTTTAAGTGTACGGCGTGCCGGGGTGAGCAGGTGGAGATTGTCAGACGTGAAAGGATTGAACTTGCTGGTGAATCTCTTCAGTGTGTGGAAGAGTTTTGTTATTTGAGAGACATGTTGTGTGCTGGAGGTGGGGCTGGAGCTAGCTCTGTGGCTAGGGTGAGAAGTGGTTGGAAGAAGTTCAGGGAGCTCTTGCCTCTCCTGACATTGAGAGGGCTCTCCCTACGTGCTAAGAGGTCTTTGTATGCAGCATGTCTTAGGAGTGTAATGCTGTATGGCAGTGAGACCTGAGCAGTGAAGGAGGAAGATATTCGCCGGCTCAGACGTACAGAAATGACAATGATTAGGTGGATGTGCAGTGCGTCCCTGCGTCCAAGGCCTGGAGGGGCTGGGTTTACAATGGAAGAGTTGAGAGGTAGGATGGGACTGGAGTGTATTGGTGTTGTGATCAGGAGAGGTAGATTGAGGTGGTTTGGACATGTGGAGAGGATGGGGGATGATAGTTGGGTGAGGAGGGTGAGAAGTATTAATATTGGGGGTGGGGTTATGAGGGGTAGACCGAGAAAGACATGGGACGAGGTCATTAAGTGTGACCTTAGGGTTAAGGGACTGAACAGGGAGGCTGCAATGGATCGTGCAGCGTGGAGAACCGCCATTAGGTGACCAAGGCCGACACATGCAAGCATGTTGGAGCCTTTAAAAACGAAACGAAACCAAAACGAAACGAGTGTACAGTAGTTAGTGAGGTGACTCAGGGCGGTGGGTGATGCTGGGCTACAACATGACGTGGGTGGCTTGACCAGTGTAGTTAGTGAGGTGACTGAGGGCGGTGGGTGATGCTGGGCTACAACATGGCGTGGGTGGCTTGACCAGTGTAGTTAGTGAGGTGACTGAGGGCGGTGGGTGATGCTGGGCTACAACATGGCGTGGGTGGCTTGACCAGTGTAGTTAGTGAGGTGACTGAGGGCGGTGGGTGATGCTAGGGTACAACATGGCGTGGGTGGCTTGACCAGTGTAGTTAGTGAGGTGACTGAGGGCGGTGGGTGATGCTAGGGTACAACATGGCGTGGGTGGCTTGACCAGTGTAGTTAGTGAGGTGACTGAGGGCGGTGGGTGATGCTGAGGTACAACATAATGAAATGTTAAAGATTTCCGTCGCCCGTGATAACATCAACTTGTGATGGGTGTGTGATGCAATGACAGTGACTGACAGCAGGGTTTGCATAAAGGAAAATGAAAGCATATAAAATGGGGGATGGTGTAGAATAGGAAGGTAAGGAGGACGAAAACAGGAGGCAGGAGAGGATGATAAATGACAAGAGGGTGGGGGTAATTAGGATCTGGAGAAAATTGATGGTAATCAAGGGTCTGTAAAATAAGTTTGGCCATGGAGTCTCAATAGAAGGATAATATGGAATGTTGGAGGTAAGATAGGCTAACAGAGAAGGAAACAAGAGGATCAGTGAGAGCAAATGAAAGAATAGGTATAAATCTGGATAAGAAGGAAGAACCTAGTAAGGATGAAGAAAAATTTAAGAATGAATCACGTTAAAAAGGTTCCAAATCAACACATTTTTAACGAAAGTTTACACCACATTGCAAGTAGCAGAGAAGATGGGGTAAGCTTTATTTTACTGAATTTTGCCAATGTAGATGGTACTGTGCAAGCGAGAGGAGACAAGGGTAGTGGTGTGAAAAGGAGGGCAGACAACAATGATGGTGTGGGAGAGAGGGCAGCGAGTGGTGGTGTGGGAGGGAGAGTAGACAAGAGTGGTGGTGTGGGAGGGAGAGTTGGTAAGGGTGATGGTGTGGGAGGGAGGGCAGGGAAGGATGGTGGTGTGGGTGGAAGTGCAGGGAAGGATGGTGCTGTGTGGCAGGGGGGGCAGGGAAGGGTGGTTGTGCATGGGAGGGAGGGCAGGGAAGGGTAGCGCTGTGTGGAAGAGAGGGCAGGGAAGGGTGGTGGTGTGTGGTAGGGAGGGCAGGGAAGGGTGGTGGTGTGTGAGAGGGAGGGCAGGGAAGAGTGATGGTGTGGAAGGGGTGGGAGGAAGGGGATGGAGATAACTGTACGTTTCAGTGGCAACCCGGCAGCGTTTTTAGGTATTGTTAAACAGATTGAAACTACTATACTATGGCTGGGAGGAGGAGGGAAGATAGGGAGCGTGATGGTGAGAGGGTACGATGGAGGAGCAGTAGGCAAAAAGAAAGACTGAAAATCTGAGGGAGAATAACTGGTCATATAATATTCTTATCGGAAAGGGAAGGTAGAGCAAGACTAGGAAGGAAGTGGTGTGACGTGGGGTAAAGTTGGAGACGAATGAGAGAACGAGGTTGTTGGTCACAATATTATTATAATTCTTAAATTTTCGCCTCCAGGTCATTCATTCGAAAGCAATAATCCTCAATAAGAAAATGAAATATTCCCTCATTTTCTAACTAGACATGCAGTATACATACAAGTGGTACAGTCCTAAGTAGAGTTAACTCTTTCCAACTTAATTACTCTTCCACTATGAAATTTTCATTATAAATGTGTCATTTTAGCATCATGAAGTCAAGAGAAACTGGCGAGTTCGTGGGAATGCCACGTAATGGGATTATACTGGAAATAACCTCTATTATGCCGCCACCACGATGGCTGGTTGTGATTTTCGGTAATCGTAGCCAACAAAATTTTTACTGAATTATCTCTGGTACGACATATGTTAATTAGCAGTTACACGGAGAAGTTAAGTGGTAGAATAAGTCATACAAAATGAACATAAGGTGGCTGGTGTGAAAAATAACCATATCTATTATTCACACACATCCAGTCTTTATCCCAGAATAATTCATCAGAGCAAAAGTGACATCAGCTACACGGAACATGGTGAGACAGCTGGCCTGTGGCGGACAGTTCTCAGTAATGCTGGCCTGCAGCTGTCCTGCTACACAAAGAACGATCACAACGCTACAATATCCTGAAAACTCTTGTCAGTCTGGACCAATTACATTATATACATATTTCCGGAACAGCATCGCTCGGGATAAAAAAAGGTGTCCCCTCTTCTGCTGCCAACACTACCCTGCTTCACCCTGCTGCCAACATTACACTGGGTCTGTCCACTGCCACCAATACCCTGCCCTGTTCTCTGTCATAACTACCTTGTCCATCTCCCAACACTACCCCGTTCTGCTTCATTTTCAACACTGCCCTGCGCCAATGACAGCACTACCCTGCCCTGCCCGCTGCCAACACTATATTTCCGCTATGTTAGTACTTCCCAGCCCGATTGCCAACAGTACCTTGACCTACTAACACTTCGTTCCCCGACTGATAACTCTGCCTAGGTTCACACCTAACACAACCCTACCCCACTTGTAACTCTACCCTACTGCCAACACTATCCTACATTGTCTGTTGCTAATAAGACCCTGCCCTACTGGTAATACTACCTTGCCCCCACGCTATTACCCTGCCTCGCTACCAACACTACATTATCCTGCCCACTGCCACGTTTATCTTGCCCCACTGTTAAGTCTGCCTTGTCCCACAACCAACACCACAGTTCCCTTCCCGATGCTAATGATATCCTTCCTTACCTGCTGCCTGCATTACCCTTCCCGACTGTCAACACTATCCAACCCCGTTACCAAATACTACCCGTCCCCATACCCAACACTACAAAGCCCCATTACCAACATTACCTCGTCCTGCCCCACTGCCAACAGCATTCTGAAACATTGCCAACACTACCTTACCCTGCCCTGCCTCACTGACCATTACTAATCTGCCCATCTCCTGACAGTACCGTAACTTACCCCACCCCGATGCCAACACTATCTTACCTTGAACCGCCCCCAACACAACCCTTCCTTACCCCAGTGCAAACATTCTCACATCGTGACCTATTTCCAACACTACCCTACTATGCCCCGATACTAACATAATCTTACCATAATCCACTGCAAACGCTACCCGACCTTACCCTACTACCAGCACTACTATACCCTGACCCACTGCCAACACCACCCTGCCCTGTCCCACTAACAGCTCACTCTACCTTGCCATACTGCCAACACTACCTTCTCCAATTTTAACACTCCCTTGCTCCCTACCAACACTGCCCTGTCAAGTTTCCAACACTACCATGCCCCTTAACAACGCTACTCTGTTCCGCTGTCAGCACAGGGTAATCTTCAGATGGATCTCACCATCACCATCACCACCATCAACACCACCACCTCACCAGCCTCCAGATTATTATGCCATAAACTTGAAACACAACCGACAGCGTTTTGTGGGTTTGTGGCAAGATGCAGCCATGGCCGAGGGGTGTGGAGGGATGGTAATGTGAAAGAATACAAGGTGAGCTGGTGGAGGCAAATTGCACGAGAAAGAAAATGATTAAAGGGTTGGGTTGTAAATGTGATGGGAAAGGAGGAAAGCAGACGCCATGATGTTACCGTACAGTGCAAGCTCTCTCTCCAGGGTCTCTAAGCCAGAAACATATATTTGTTAGACTAGGTAGTTAATCTGGTCACTCCCTGGCGCCTTAATATCAGTGAAAAACATACCGTACCATTATACAGTATAGAAGAATCCCGACCAAACGTTAACTCCCAGCAAACTTATAAAGAACAGGCATGACAGACTAAGGGAAAATTAAATGGCAGAGTGGCGTGGTCGCTCGAGTACTTACGCGACCCCCGATTTCGATCCCCTCCCTGGCCGCGCTGCTGTGTGGGGAGGTGGGCTCTCCTTTGCCAAGTGTATCTGAAGGTGCTCCGTAACACCATTGCTTGGATATTTATTCCCATAATATTTTTCTGGGAACTGTCTTCATCTTCTGTGAGCACCCCCTCCCTACAGACTGGTTACATTCACCCTCATCACTAATTACCATCACCACCCACTACAACACCCAGGCCACAGCCTTCACCTCCCTCCCTCCAAGCTAGTTCGACTCACTGTCATCACTAAACATCACCACGCACTACAACACTGAGGAAACTGCATTCACCTCCCTATCTCCAGGCCGGTTTCACCCTCCCTCTCTTCATACAATACTATATTCCTCTCTAGCGACGCCCTTCTGTCTTGGGCAGTGTGTGGTGACGTCACTGACTGGCGTGGCTGTGACTGGCTGTAATGATCCTGGGAGGGAGACCAGTACTAAGCCACTTGAGGATTAAGTGGCGGAAGTGAGGACATGCAGAGAGGCAATAATGGCCTGAAGATTGCCTAGGGGAACGGCAAGATAGAGGTGAGGTGAGCTGGGAGCGAAGTGGGCTGCGAGCAGGGTGGGGTGAGCTGGAAAGGAGTAGGATGAATGAGGGGGATTAAAAGGAAGGAAGTCGAGTCATGTGGTGGAAATTTTAGAAGCGATGACGAGGCGGAAAGACTGAAGGAAAAATTGGATTGTAGAAGACAGGAGGATGTGAAATTGTAGGAGGTAAAGCCAGTACGAAAATCAAGAAGTGCATGGTGAGGTATCAGCTGATAAAAGAATACAGTACAGAAGTTTAACGCATTCAGAAAAAAATGAGGGCTTTCATAATTATGTTACTATAATTACCATCATTAGAGTTTTTCAGCTTCTGGGAGACTCTCTGAGAGAAGAGTTACAGCCAACTCCATTTACCCTTTCAATTCGAAAACACATACCAAGCGTGATACAATAATTCGAAGGTAGTAAGAATTAAAAAGAAAAAAAATAATAATCGTACTGGAGGGAAAGTAGTATTGGCAGCTGTGTCTGTCCGTTCTGACTTCACCACTCGTTAAATCTGCCACCAGTCCTTAGCCACCTTAATCAGAGGGAATGTGATGACAGTACGAATATTAATATACAACGAGGCCTAAAGTTTAAGGGAGGATTGGATATCGGGGAGGAGAAATGAAGCTAAATATGAAGGAGAGGATGCAGTACAGAGAGCCAGTGTATGGAAGTATGGTTATTAAGGTAGTGGTGAGGGTTGGGATGTGTGTGGGAATGCATAATAATGTACATATATGAGAGAACAGGACTGAAGTATCAGTGTGGGTGTGAAAAGTTGTGGTGAAGGTGGTCGTGTGTTGACGGTGAATAACAGACTATATATGAATGAACTGAAGAGAAGATATTATCTTCACTCACACATTCTTCCACCACCGCCCTCACCCTCTGTCATGTCCTGCTCACACCAGGCAACACGGAGGGATGTGGCTCAACAGCAAATAAGCTGTTAAGCTGCTGAACGAGGGGAGGGGGGGGGGATTCTTTAAACTGGTTGAAAGGAGAATCATTAATGATAAGGGAGAATCACAAACGATCGTCTGGGAGAGGAAGTGGTGGTGGTGGTGGGGGAGGGGAGATAGGACAGTAAAATGAAGAAAATAAGAACTGAGAAATACTGGGAGGGGTAGGCTACGGGAAAACAACGGAAAATGAAAAAGGAAGAGAGGAAAACCAAGCACGCAGCATGTAAAATAATCGCACAGAGTAAAGGTTTTCAAACGACCTGAAATATGTAAGAAAAATCTCTAAGCGTACCTAGAAGTGAACCCTGTATTACTGCGTCGCAACAGAGCTTTATGAAGAACCAAAACTTTCCAAGCACTTCCCAGTTTTTTTTTTTTTTTATTCCTGTATGTTCTATTTTTTCAAGTTCACAGTTAGGTCTTTAGATGCATACTGGAAACGTGAATCCACTAAATGACAGGATACAGCAGCAGAGAAACAAAGAGTAAAATAATGAGTCAGGGATATTGATAGCAGGAAAAGTAAGTGAAGAGAGATAAAGTTAGAAGTGGAGAGTCAAGAAGAGTGAACAACGTTAATAAAGCGAGCAGATACGGTATACGTTATAAAATGCCCCTGTAGACATCAAAGGAAAAACGGGAAAGGATAGAGAAGGTTAATATTAATTTCAAAGTAAAGACGGACACAGGCGGGGGAAAAAATAAAGAGAGGGGGAAGGAAGGGAAATAATGAGATCAAAAGACGAGAGGGATGGGAAGATGTTTCAGACTTACTTTCACCAAAACGCCCCCAGGTCTAGAATCCCATTATGTCTTATAAAATATTCATAAAGTTTTCTCCCTTGCTTCCTCCTCCCTGCCGTACCTCCCCTCTCACTCCACCATCCTGCACCGTAGCACTGTCATCACGCTATGACTCTTCCTTTCTTCATATTCCACGAGCTTCCTCATTTAAAATCTCTTCTCTCTATAAACAAATGTCCTTTTGCAGTCTCACATTCCATTCTCTTATGTACCTTTGTATGAACTCTTTCACCACAAACTTATTTTACGCTTCAACAATGGCATCACACTTAAGAGAATAAAGCGAACTTGGATATGCACCAAGAGGCAGAGAGAGGTAAAAGAGATTATAATATTAATCTAATCCAGTCTCGCAAGACCATCCACAGAGCCAAAGTATTTAAAACGTAATTCTTCCTGGAAAGGTAAAGAGAAAAAAAATGAGTAATAACTGCAAATTGATTCCACGAAATGGAGAATTATGCGATGAAATGTGGACGAAAAAAAGAAGATAAGAACAAAAGAGACGACCAAATGCAAAATTATTGGGCTTTGGTAATATATGAACACAACTGTCAACCACCTTTTGCCATAATTATGTAAGATACATAACTTTTTAGAAGTTATAATCAGACCAAATCAGAGTATCTGCTTACATAAATCTGACCACAAAACCATGCAAACAGCTTCATACAAAAACAGTATATTGTGTTGCTAGTACGAAATTATTTTCATATTAACAGGTCTACTGCAATGTATGATATCTCAATAAATGTTGCTTCACTCTTAGTTCTGTCAGGAGCGTGAAAGATTATGTCCTGCTGACTCCCAGCCATCATCTTCAAGGACAACAAACTGATTTCCAGTTTATGCCTTTTGTGGAAGGATATTCCTGCACGCAAATTTTTCACTAGTCAAACCAATCAGCACTGGACCAACATTTACCGTGTATGCTGTCTACACGCTACCGTTTCGTTAATACTTTAGGTCTATTCTATAATCCAGGCACCTTTGAACTAGACTTAATACTAAACACATGAAAAGTACTCATGTGAAATAGAGTATTCCATTTTTGCCGTTATTTGCTTCTGGTATGTTATTATTTAATACTGACGATAATTTCACATACACAAAGTAGGATTCAGAGACTAAAGGCATGAGGGAAGAAGATGAAATGATGACATAGGGGAAGAGGAAAGAGGAAGATAAAGTGGAAGTGAAGAGGACCATGACAAGAAGGAGGAAGGGGAGAAAAAGAAAAAGGATAAGAAAGCAAGAGCAGAAAGATTATGGAAGACAAAAGACTAGGAGGAGGAAGAGGGAGGGAGAGAATGGATGGGGCGTCATGGGATAATTGGAGGAGGATGAGGAGGAGGAGAAGTAACGAACAGAAGACTAGGAAAGAGGAAGGAGAGCTGATGATAACACAGAAAAGCAAGCAGTAATAACTATAATAATTTTTTCAAGGGTATTTGTTCAGAGATTTCGGCAATTTTATATTTTTAATGAGTCAAAAATAAGGATAGGAAAGTAGGATTAAAAAGAAGAAAAACAAATGAAAAGACAAATGGAAAGCTCGCGTGGAGGAAGAGGAAGAAGAAAAGATCAGAGGATGGAGAGGGAAAATGAGGAAGAGAAGGAGGAAGGGGTAAAAATTAGTAGGAGGAGGAGGAACAATATAAGAGGAAGTTAGTGATAAGGAGAGCGAGAGAGAGAGAGAGAGAGAGAGAGAGAGAGAGAAATAGGAGGGTTACGAGTATTACGAGAGGTGTGAGTTAGTGGCTTGGGAATGGGGTGCGTTCTGCTCTCCCAACCACCTCCCTCCTTTATCCCTCCATCCCTCTCCCCCATCAACTCTCTCTCTCTCTCCCTCCCCTCTCACCCCTCTCTGTCTCTCTCTCTTTCTCTCTGTCCTTGTCTCTTCATTCCCCCCTCCCCCCTCGCTATTCTCTTGCCTTATAGCAAGGGAGTGAAGAAAGAGGGAGGGAGGGGCAGAGGAAGGGACGGACAGGAGAGGAAGGGAGGGGCAGAGGAAGGGAGAGGAAGGGAGGGGCCGGAGAAGAGAGAGGGAGGGAGGGGCAGAGGAAGGGAAAGAAAGGAGAGGGAAGGAGAGAGAGAGATCACCAGTTCAAGGAGTGTGGTCTTGTATGCGGGTGACGGAAAACTGATGAAGGTTAGTGAATGTGGAACAGAAGGTGAATTAAAAATGAGGGAGGTGGGAAGAAGGGAGATCAAACGAAAAGACACAGCGTGTTGACTGATTCAGACAGGTGGTACAAAGAAAGATGCCCACCCATTCCCTCTACCCCTGTCACTATCGCCCCCTGCCTGTCCTTTTATCTTACCAGAGGAGAATCAAAACCTAGTAATCAACTGTTTGATTTAGCAAACCTTCTGATAACATCTGCATGGGTGGCCTAATGGAGTGCCTACCCCGGCCAAGAGTATAATGGCTTCTTAGTCTTTACGGTCAGAGTTGTCCGCCTCTGGAATATTTTTTCCTTGTCATCAAGCCTGCCTTCGACCTATACTCTCAAACGCATTGCATCCAGGCTTCTCGTACTGAATAGATGATGACTGTGCTTGTCTTATTTTTTAACTTTGGAGCTTCAGATTCTGTAATTTCCAGTATTTACTTCCTTCTCTTGCGCTGATATAAGGTTTCCACTTCTATCCTCTAAGGGATGGGAGGGAAATAACCTAATTAGCGAGACAAAAGCTGGCAATATTGGTTGAGGGAGAAGAGGCAAAACTGAAAATGAGGAAGAGACTGAGATGGAGAGAAGTTATGGAGGAGGGTGGGTTAGGTAGCAGTAGTGAAGGGTTTGGTGGGGATAACACTGGTGAGGTTGGTGAGTAAACTTGTGTTGGCAGTGGAGGATGAGCTTTGGGGTTTAATACAGTGAACAAAATGAACTGCTTATCGGTGCCACAATCTTGCTTTCTCCCGCTGCCTATTCCTCCAAACACACACACACACACACACACACACACACACACACACACACACCTCTCCCTGTACCGTTCCACTTCCACTTTCCATCTTGCCACTACCTCCACTTACCCTGGCTTATGGTGGACATAAATGGAAACTTCACCATAACAAAAAAAACATCAAATATAGTAGTAATGTCATTTGATTATACAAATCTTATCTTGACTTCTTGGGAAAATATACCAGTATGATACTGACAATGCTACGGATATGCAGTGTTTAAATCACATGTTCATAACAAAAAAAGAAAAAAAAAAAAAAGCTAATAACTGTGAACTGCTCTTCATCATGCAAACAATAAAAGAGGAGCAAAAATAAGAAATGTAATTATCATACAGAGATGACAGCAGCAATAACGGCCTGGAGAGAAGACTAAGATAATCCGACTGAGAACCCCATCAAGGTGGGATATAATGCATAACAAAACTGCTGAAATGAGTATCGATTGCAGTCATGACTGATAAGACAGGGAGCCTGATCAAGATGTATCACAAAAGGACAACAAAAAACAGGGATTATAAAGTTTGCCAACCAACTTTCCAGGCCACTTGTACTGATGGACACCATCACCTGGTCTGTCAACTCTCAAACAAGGCATTCAACACAATGCCATACAATAAAAGACACCGAAACACAACACAACTGCGCCACAACACACGGCAAAGTCAATTTTGGATCATCCAGTCTATCTAAGGTCGTTTTAGGCTAAGTCATATAAGGCCAGTGAGGTTGAATCACATTAAATTAGACCAAATAACGTTCATTTATGACACTTTAAATCCATCTCGTAGAGGCGGTCGTGTAACTTCACAATACCTCAGCACTAACAGCCACATCAAATAAAACACGACGCGACATGTATGGACATGGAGCTGCTTACCATGTGTGGCTGTAAACATCAGACAACATCTATGGAAACACTGCAAACAATAAGTATTCTGAAAGATCACATGGACGGTTCTTTTGACACACCAGTCTAACTTTCACGAAAAGAACCTGACAAACGGTAACGACAACTTCCTGTTCAACGAAAAATATTTTCAACCAAACCTTTCGACTTTGTACGAACACATTGTAAAAAAAAATTGCAATATATATTTATTTCCGAAAACTGCATATGAAACCAGAACTTCAGATCCAACCAAGCATTTAGTGGAGGCGAGGATGTAAGAGCTACAAACACAACATGACACTGTGTGTGAGAACGAAGATACATACAGACAAGTGAATAAGTGCCTTACCATGATAGTGGGTGTTAGTAGGCAGGCTTAAGATGACAGTCATAGATGGGGAAGCAGGAAATGAGATGGGTGGGTGAGTAGGAGTGGGTAAGATTTTGCATATTAGTTACTGTAATCACTTTTTAACAATAAGTCATACACAACTTGCCAGTAAAACATCTGTACCACTCTGTGCCAACGTAAGTGAAATGGGGTAGGGTGTTGAGTGGTAGGATGGATTGGCCATTTGAGATTGTGCTTATATGCAAAGGAAAAACATACACCAACAATAATAAAAATAAAATACATAAAGAGGAGACAGTTTGGATAACTGATACTCAAGAGTGAGCATAACACTTATGAAGAATAGCCTTGAGAGATCACTGTGGTGGAATGATGTTCAACAATACACTAACAAGTTTAGGGCTCGTCGATAACAAAATTATTACAATAAAGACCTGATGAATGAAGTAAGTGAAATGCGGCAGTGATCCCACGGTGCGATCATGGGAAAGAAAATACAATACATAACGGAAGAGATGAGTATAAGAGGGAATCAACGATGAAATTATCAAGAGAAAAGGGGGAGGCGGAAGCTACTGAAAAGATGTGTTCTGTTTTAGTGGTGGAATTCCGTAAATACGTAGCAAAAACAGGTATAAGGCCAAGGTGATTAATACAGATAAGAAAAGAATAGCGCTGGAGAGGGATGCCTTCCCGCGTCCCTCAGTAATGCCGCTTTTTACCAAAAAGGATTATGATATGTGAAAGACGTGTACATGATGAGGCTGTGGTACTGAACCTGGTGATACTGAAGCAGTAAGAGGAGTCCTATAATCAAAGATATGACCCCCGAAGAGATGATGCAAGGATAGACAATCCTTTCGGAAAATCACTTCTGTCTCCAGATTACTGACCAATAGTACCGTTATGGAAACATGGTCCAGATTTTATTGTTCATTCTTACAACCTCTAATGATTTTTTTCAAGCTGGTAAAGGCCAAATGTGCTGATGAAATTAAACTATTTCCATTAAACGTTGAAGGCAATGACCTATTATTTATAAGTTAATTTCACTGCCTCCTGACAGTTTCATACAGCTTTGACTAGGCCTTTGGTAAATATGAGGTTTGTAAGCAGACAGTTGCTTGCCTCCGGTGCTAATATTCTCTTGGCCATCGCAGCTTTCACAAAACAAACTCGTCGATTCCATATCTGATGGTAAGCTTTCCTCAGCAGGTGTTTTACGAGGCATAACGCGTGGTTATTCACTGACGGAGGATATATAATTGGAGGTTTCACAAGGTCACAACACCGTATTCCTTTTCATTCAAGACTCGTTCAGAATCTTGGGTGTGCGACAGACTAACCAAATTCAAGTGTCCCGTGACACATAGGTTCATCCTTAGCCTGACACCAGTTCTTATTCAAGGACACTTTCCATCTTCTGCCTCGCGTCAGGTGTCTGCTGGCATACTGGCAGCCACCGCCAGGAAACACCACCGCTGCCATTATTTGTGAAGCTACCCATGCTAGCCACACACGTAGGAATCTTTGTTGTACCACTTGTGACGGTGTACCATCGGCCACTCCAGCTGACAAACAACATGCTTAACTATACGTTACCTGATGGCAATATTTCCCCATGGGTTCAACTGTTGGCTAAGTACACAGGATTACAGGTGGTGTTATGACACAAAATATTACAGTATGTTAAACTAGGTTATAAAAACCAGGTAACGTATGTGATAATGTGACAGAGGAGGGAGGTGGTGTCCTCCATGACCTCGCCTCAGGGACTTTCTATCCCTTTCATCCCACGCCTCTGGCTTCCTTTTATGCTTTACTGTAGTAATTCCAGGTCAGAGTGCCTCCGAATTCTCTCCTCCTGCCTCCCGTCCCTGGCTTCCTTCATTACCCTACCGTATTCTATATTTTCACATCCTCACTTCCCCTCCAAACCTCCCACTATACTGTGCTCAGATAGTTTCTTCTCACACACCTCACCCGCTATCCCCAGAAGGGTCTTGGAGAGGGTGAGGGGGACTAAAGAAAGATGGAAGATATAAACGAAGGAGAGTGCGAAGGATAAAAGAAACAAGAGACGTGCATGATGAGAGAGAGTGAAAAAGAATGAATAAGGACGGTGGAAAAAGAGGGAGGTGAGGGGGTAGGAAAAATAAAACTATGGCCTGGGAAAATATTATGATGAGTGGTGGGGAAGGAGGCTCTTTAGGAAGATGATGCAAGGGAAGTGGCAGGGTAAGGGAAGACAGGCATGAGAAAGACAAGAGCAGGGTGAAGGAGTGGAGGGAATGGAGAGAAAGGGAGAAGCGAGGTGCAGTTAGTGAGGTTAAAAAAAAAGCAAACAAACAAAGATAACGAGGATGTGAAGCAAAGAGAAGAACAAGACACAGGGAGTGAAGATAAGGAGATAGGCAGAAGAAGAGAGAGTGAAGATAAAAGCGTGGGAGGAATAGGAAGTGAAGGAATGGAGAGAGACAAGGGAAGGAGCGAGTGAAGAGGAAGATGATGGAAGTAGAAGGAAGGTTGATAATGATGGGAAATTAGGCGGCATCATCATCATCACGTCACGCGTACCATCTCTGGGTAGTAACCAACAAAATCTGGTGGACATTTCATATGTTAACACGTTATCGGTACGGCTGAGGAATTTGACTGGAATGTTTAATTTTGCTGCAGCGAAACCAATCAGGATGATAAATGTGAAAATACAAGTGTAGGAATATAAACCTGTGCTGAAGCAGAGATGTCAATAAATGAAGATATTACCGTATATTTGGTTACTGTTCAGGTGAAGGGTTTTGACGGATATGAGGCGGGATGTAGGGGAAGGAAGTGGCCCAGAAGACATCAGAGCGAAAATGGACAAGGAAAGGACGAAAAGAAAATACAGTGAGTATTTATCTTTCCAAAGGGTCGCACTCAGGAATTTAATGCTGGCTGACGTCAAGGGATTTTACTACTGCCGACGGAAAGATTTAGGTGATAAAGGGTAAAGGGTTAGAAGTACACTGGTAAGCTACAAGGAACATAAGACATTTCCTCCACTTTTGGTGACACAGTGAACAAACAGATCTGGCAAGGAAGCAGAACAGCAATGGAAGATGGAAGGACAGATTTAAGAGTGACAAAATGGAAGAAGGTGGATGGAAAAGAAAACTACGGTAGATGAAAAGGGGAGTATTTAAAAAAAAAATGTGATGACGTGAAGGAAGCACTGTTGGAAGTACGAAGGAAAAGTGCCTAGTTATAAACACTTAATTCTACTGGAATTCTGTTGTGCTATGACGTTATATTTTTCATGAATTTACCTGTAATCTTTAATTTCACTGCAGCAAACCAATGTTTTTAAAAATCCATTGGAAGAAAAGTTATTGCTATTGCAATAGTGAAGCGGGACGAAGACATTAAATTTCTAAACCGTACTTAGTTACAGTTAAAATGGAGTAAGATTTAAACAAAACTGGGGGGAATAAAATTCATTTTATATAAAAACGTCCAACTACCCGCAGCTGCGATAACCTCCCAGCCAGACTTAACATTTGACATTTTTTCTGCCATCGCTTGCCCACTCTGCCCCGTCCTCAAACAAGGCCACCTGCCTCACCCCCTGCACACTCTGGCCCTTCACCGACCAGTCCCCTTCACCCCCAGGGAGATGGGAGAGAAGTGGGAGAGTTTGGAGAGAGACAGTGGTGGATGGAGGTGAGAGATGGAGATAGGAGAGATGTAGCAGAGGTTGGAGAGAGACAGTGGTGGAGGGAGGTAAGATACCTGTAGGGAGGCGGGATGGAAAAGGCAGAGGTTGATGTGAAGCAGTAGAGGAAGGTTAGACACAGATAACACTGGGGGTGCAGTGGTGAGAACAGGTTGAAGGCAATGACAAAGAAAATGAAGAGGGGAAGGAGCAGTGTAGGAAGAATAAGTAATCAATGGTGGAGGAATGCTAGAGAAAGGTGGGGAAGGTATAGACTGCTTTAAGTAACGGCAAAAACTGAATTTAACCTCTTCAGGATTATGTGTTATTAGCTTTAGTTTTATTGCCTATGGACAATTTAGCTCAATGTGAAGTGATTAATGCAGACTGCATTATATTGCCCTGCAGTTCGTATACTCTCCAAGGGAGAATAAGGTAGTCCGGAAGGAAGAATAAAACAGAGCTACGGCATCAGGTTGAAAGTGTTAATACCAGTTTGATGGCCTATATAGTCCTGAAGTCTGGAAAGCCGAGGTAGGAGGCTGAGCTCTTACCTCTCTTGACGGCCCAAACAGATATGCAATTGGGGAGTAACGTGATTCTCTGCAACTCAACGAGCACTGAGCTGTGCAAGGAAAGCTCTTATAAAAAATGAGCATTTTCCTTTACTGCACCAGAGTTGTACGATAGATTACCTTTTTCCTGCTGCGTGCTAAATGCTCTCTATGAATAAAAAAAACAAGCTGATATCGTTCCTATTGGCACAAGGTGACATACTCTGATAGAGGTACTGTAGAGGCTGTGAGACAGGAGGAAAGTTACGTCCCTTAACAGTCTGGAGTTGAGGTGCAAATGACAGTGTGGTCTGGACCTACAGTGTGAACGTCTAATACATGACAGCAAATAGCGTGAGGCGGAGACCTGAGCTGGGGGAGAGGGAGAGAGATTTGCTGAGGCTTCAGGACACAGGCGGCGGAGAGGGCTGATGGCAGCCGTCAAGGACTGATTGATTATTTAGGTTTTTGTAGCCGCGTGAACAGCTCGCAGCAGCCAAGGAACCGTCGGGGGAAAAAAACGGAGAGAAAGGGAGAACTGATACCAGTAGGAAGAGGTACGTTACGTACAGCAGGGTACGGACACAGGAAGGGATCCGTGAGGTGATGAGGGGATGAGTGAAATAAATGAAGAGAATCTGTAAGTGGTAATATGAATGAAGGGATTAACAAGTGGAACAAATGTATAAAGGAAGAGCATTATGAATCTCAATCTCTCTCTCTCTCTCTCTCTCTCTCTCTCTCTCTCTCTCTCTCCGCTGCAGTACTTACTGACTCTATATTTCCTTCATTTTTACCTACAGCATTATTCTGACCGGCACGCTCGCAGCACCAGTCTCTATACACATTCTCACCCTTGTCCTATTCAGTTTTCTTGTGTAAGAGTAAATCGGTATTCTCGGTTATTTTGTACACAGCTGTTCAACTGTACAAACAGAGCCTCCTCCTCTCTTCCCCTCTGCCTACAACATCTAGGTTTCCAAAGCCAAAGTGTCCAATTATCTCCTAATAAATGGTTCTTTACCAAAGCTCCTTGTTTTACTTTCGTTTAAAAAATAATAATAGTAATTGCAGGTTCGTAGCACTGGGTTTCTGTTTTTTCAGTAAGTTTCGTCTCCTCTCCTGTGAGGGTGAGTGGTGGAGGAGGGTTGGTGGGGATAACACTGGTGGTGACAGTGGTGGAGGAGGGTTGGTGGGTTTAACACTGGTGGTGGCAGTGGTGGAGTAGGGTTGGTGGGAATAACACTGGTGGTGGCAGTGGTGGAGGAGGATTGGTGGGTATAACACTGGTGGTGGCAATGGTGGAGATGGGTTGGTGGGGATAACACTGGTGGTGGCAGTGGTGGAGGAAGATTGGTGGGGATAACACTGTTGGTGGCAATAGCGGAGGAGGGTTGGTGGGGATAACACTGGTGGTGGCAGTGGTGGTGGAGGGTTGGTGGGGATAACATGGTGGTGGCAGTGGTGGAGGACAGTTGGTGGGGATAACACTGGTGGTGGCAGTGGTGGTGGAGGGTTGGTGGGAATAACACTGGTGGAGGCAGTGGTGGAGGAGAGTTGGTGGGGATAACATGGTGGTGGCAGTGGTGGAGGAGGGTTAATAATCTTAATAATAATCTTACTTAAGAATACATTACGCTAAATTTCCTAGTTAGGATAATCACACGTTCTAGTCCCACGCTGTACCAACATACTCAATACTGGGCAGGAGTGACTGTACCGTAATGTTACATATAAACAATAAATATAATACTCACACATACTACGTGGGAAGCATTCACTGACATCCAGTCAACTCTTACCTGAAAGAGAGAAAAAAATAAATGTTAATGTGATGCATGTTTATCTCGACCGACGCTAAAATTACCCTTCAAAAAAAGAGAAAACAAACAATTGGAAGCACTAGAAAGGCTGGTAACAAGGTCTCTTGTGCTGAATTTGTAGATGATTAAATGTGAGAACATGAGAATGTCTGACCCAAGGCGGCGGAAGGATGTGGAGAGAAATTCTGAAGTCGTGTGTGTCAGAATAGATACCAAAGGAACTCACTGGGGCGACCAGAGATAACACTTGAGATGCAGCACAGGGATAACACTGATACAGACTGAGGCTTGTGGCCAACAGGAAGAAAGAAGTTTAATATACGAAAACACCTGAAGTTCTTCCAAGACTTCCAAAGGAAGGAAAACGGCAAGGACAGGGGAGAGACCTGAAAGATCATTTCATTACGCTCTAACTATCCTAACACCATCATCACAACATTAAGCTTTAATGAGGTGATCCCCTAACAACGTTACCATAAATTTACTTCAACAAACTGGATGGCAGTCTGGCTAGATGTACTCGTGTCTCTCTGGGTAGGGTAGTTTCTAATGGGTGTATGTCTGGTGGAGGGTCATGAAGGATGCTATTTGGTTGGAGGTTTTGATGGCTGTGATAACTACGTGCTTATGAATGTGTCTGTGAAGTATGGTGTTGGGTGGAGAATGGAGAGTGTTGCCAAGACGCTTTATACAGTGTTAGACAGTTGTTCCCTTATTGTTTCTTTGTGGAAGGGTTGATGTAACACGAAGTTACAAAGGTGAGTTGAGTCTTGAACTGAAGCAATAAACGGAGTGTCTCTCATACTCATGTGCTCTTAAATTGGATTTTTTTTCTTGAGATCTTTGCCTCCCTCCCTTCATACACCCATTACACACCCTCCCGTCATTAACAAAATCTTCACAGTGTCTCGATGATATGAATCACCTTCATCCACTGAAAGTTTCTGATCATTAGAGATAATCCCATCCTGGGCATATCAAATCTCGCTCCCTATTGTGCACACTGCCAGTCAGCATAATATTTGTATCCCTTCATATTTCCTAAAAATAGGAATGATTACCTGATGACTTAAGCAAGTGAAAGAACGGTGACTTGAAAGACTGTGGTTTGCCGTTTGTTAGTTTATGTGAAAAAGTTGTGTCCACAAGAGACAGGTTAGAGCGGTTATTAAAGGCGTCCATACAACAATATAGAAACAAAAGACATGATAAATATTTGATGAGGAAGTCAGGAAGCATGTTATGCTAGCAAACTGACCAAGTTCAGTTGATTGCACGTAAAGAAGAACGTTGTGTGGATGCAATGGAGGTAAGAGTCTATATTTTATGGTCATATGTCTGTCCTGCCTGCTGCCACAAACAGAAAGCGTCTATACTTTATGGCCATGCGTCTGTCCTGCCTGCTGCCACAAACTAGCCAGTGTGTGCCAGTACCGTAGCGTTCTTTACCTCATACATCCTGGCAGGAACTGCAGTTGATCACCTGGGCCTTCCTGTTACCACGAATTAACCAGTGTGTAAGAGTATCGTGCCGTTCGTCACCTCACCCCCCCCCCCCGAAAAAATTGCCTTTGATCACTTAGCTGTATCAGTCGAGAGATGCAGCTAAGCTCCAACACAGTCTGCACCAGTTCTTTAAAATCTAAGCTGTTATAAGCTGTGTGCTACTGTCCCACCCTGCTCTTCCGCGTCCCGTTCATTTTCCTGATTCCAGCTACCATTATTATCAACATTAACATCATTGCCATATTTATCAATATCATCACTGTACAGCAGGGAAGAAAGGTTTCTGGTTCTTTGAATGCAATGATAAGAAACAAGGAAGTGTGCATGGAAGTAAAAATGCCGCTGCATGACAGTATTGTGATACCAACTCCAATGTGTGGAAATGAAGCTTGGACGTTGTTGGAGGGACACAATTCAAGAATCAGAGCAACGGAAATGAGGTATTTGAGAGAAGCACTTGGAATCACATGGAGAGATAGACTGGCAAATGAGGAAATGAAGGAGCGTTGTGGTGTGGATGTGGATGTGATAGAAAGCGTTAGGTGAAAACATTGAGGTGCGCGAGAGACTATCAAGGAGAGTGTATGTGAGTGAGGTGGAGGGGCAGAGAGGGAGGGGGAGGCCAAGAATGAGATGGAGGGATGAAGTGGAGAGGTATATGAGAGAGGGTGGAGTGAGCTAGGAGCAGGGCAGTGAAATGGCGGGGACAGGGAGACACAGAGGCGATTTGTTTGTGGCCACCCCTTACGGGATTAAGGGGTCTGGCAAAAGGAAGTAAGAAAGATCACTTTCATCATTAGCCTTTCTGTGAACCTCAGTTTCACTAACTACCTCCTGAATATTTTTCTCTTGATGTCTTCGGGTTCCCTTTCTCTGGCCACCTCAGTACCTCGCCCCTTCGCCCTACACCAAGCAACAACTGCACCAGATCTATTGATCCTCCACAGCCTGACTCTCTCTGATCCTTCTTCTGTTAAAATAAAAATTCAACACTTTCATCTCACCATAATGGCACCATGGGTCTGATGCCTTGATAAATGAAGCCTTTGATTTTAGGACAGAGGACTGCAGCACAGAGCAGTACATGACCATGACCACGGTATTACTATACTGAACACACCAAAGACATCACTGTCACCACATCTGACACTGCAAGAAAGTGAAATATGTTGTCTCAACAACTGCCATTAGGAACCCTTGTGTAACTCAGCTTTATACGGTACAGTAATGCATATAATGTTACCGTACCGCCAATATTTACCAAAAAAAACCCTAATTTGTAGTCCATTTCGGATTAAAGGTTTACAGGCTTATTTACTACACACAGTGATAGATTTCCCGTACAATTACTTTTCGTTTAACGAGGTTATTTGAGCAGGACTAGATTACTGTGGCTTAGCCTGTCAGTTTGTGCTACAATATGTTACCGAGGCTGAGATGGGTAAGTTAGTGTTGGTCAGGTTAGGACTGGGCAGGACACTGTGTGCTGGATTACGTTACAACTTTGGGCTAGTTTAGGTTATAATTGGGTTAGAGTTAAGCTATGAGTGTGGGTTTAGTTAGGAAATGACTGGGTTATATTAGATTATGATTGTGGGTTTGGTTAGCAAATGGCTGGGTTAGGTTAGGTTATGAGTGTGGGTTTGGTTAACAAAGGAGTGGGTTAGGTTAGGGTATGAGTGTGGCTTTGGTTGGCAAATCACTCGGTTAAGTTAGGTTATAAGTCTGGGCTTGGTTAACGAAGAACTGAATAAGTAAGGGAATGCCTGTGGGTTACGATAGAAAATGGCTGGGTTAGGTATGGATATGACTGTGGGTTAGTCAAGTTTTAGTGTGGGGTGGGTTAGGTTATATCGGTAAGACTCCTGGATCGATCGATCGATCGATCGAGAGAGAGAGAGAGAGAGAGAGAGAGACACACACACACACACACACACACACACACACACACACACACACACACAACATACAAGTCAGGGTCAGTACTGAAACCACTGGTGAAGCTACTGGCTGGGTTTTCCATAACCAATCAACGCCCTTTTGTGATAAATAATGAGTCCTAATTACCACTGGTTAATATGGTCAGCGTTATCAAATGACCAGGCAGCTGTGTAGCACATTATTTCAACAACTAATTAAAACAAAATACTGAATCTACCAATCTGGATACACAATCCAGGGTTATAACCAAACGGTTAATGCAAGTCGGCAATATTTACGTGTCAAATGTGCATAAGAATGTCTTCAACGTGTTCGTAAGTCTATAGTGGACCTGATGCGAAGCACTACGGCTACCGACTGAGTCTTTAATATCACCGAAGGACCCACACATCCTACGGAATCATGACCAATTTATACACCAGCTCGTATAAGACAACCAAAAAAATCCCATGTTTCTTTTTTTTAAGTCTGCTAATATATACAGTATATTCACATTCCTCACAATTATCTGGAAATATAAAAGTTGTGAAGGAAAAATTGCAGGAAAATAACTATGTCATGTAATTTCTTTCACATGTAACTGTAGTCCAAAATATAAATTTCTGCTCATCCCAGTACCAGACACTGTTTCAAAATATAATACTGTATTTCGCATTTCAGACGTTACCGAATGTTGATTTTAAAAAAATGTGAGGATGCCTCGGACTGGGTGATAATATAATTTTACTTTGCCATGTAAGTGCTCGAGGTGTCACTGATATAAATAAAATTACGACGTATGTTCTGTGGAGGTAAAAAAAAAATCCAAAATAAATCATACTCTGCATGATCATAAGTTAAAGACCCTTGTACACTTACTATTGTAACTCCTCACCCCAACACATCACAAACTCTACAGTAACAGGGTAATTTGGCTTATAATATCAATGACATCATCTGGAATTAACTAGAATTAAATCCCTAAGGACATGCATGTAATTTGTATGTTAAATTCCAATACTCCTTTTCACTTCTTCCACTCTTATTAAGAATTATGTTTTATCTCTTAAGTTGCCTTTATAGATTGACTTCTTTTCTATATCGCATCTCTCTCTCTCTCTCTCTCTCTCTCTCTCGGCCACTCATCTTGCCAGTCAGAATATCCTCCACACACAACAGCTACGAGCTCTCCTCTCCTCTCTTATTCCCACCTCGTGAGCCCTCAATCCAGCCCTTCTCATGCTCACACTGACTTCCACTTCCTCACCCTCACACGTACTACCACCATCCCATCCGCCACACTAACTGCCACTCCCTTACCTCTCACTCCTTCACAGTCACTGTCACCCTTTTCACCCTCACTGCTACCTCCCTTCACCTTCCTCACCATCACTTAACTACCTCTCAACCTCAGTCACAGGACCCCCCACCCCCCACTCACCCTCATACTCGCTGCTGCCTCCCCAGCCTCACTGTCCTCCTCACCCCCTCCAAATTTTATACTTACTGGCACCGCCGTCACCCTCACACTCACTGTAACCCCGTCACCCCATCTCACCTTCACACTCGGCCAGTCTCGGCAAGTTGTAAGCATCATCACCATCACCCGCACCACCACCATTCCATCATCACCATCACCCGCACCACCACCATTCCATCATCACCATCACCCGCACCACCACCATTCCATCATCACCATCACCCGCACCACCACCATTCCATCATCACCATCACCCGCACCACCACCATTCCATCATCACCATCACCCGCACCACCACCATTCCATCATCACCATCACCCGCACCACCACCATTCCATCATCACCATCACCCGCACCACCACCAGTCCACACCATGCTACACCCTCTCTGGGTAGTAACCCCAGGAATCCGATGGAATTTTCTTCCATGTACATGGTACTCGTGTGAGAAATTTGGGAATTCTTAATTCTGGTGCAATATGATGGAATAATGGAGGAATTCAACAGCAGATCTGAGATGAGGTGGATCTCAGACAAGATACTGCATTACTGGGTATAATTATTCAGAGGCAGCATTACAACCCAAGTGCTGTAGTAACTTAAAATTATCTGCTGACGCCGGAAACTATTCAGTACCTTAGTAAAGCGTACTACTTGATTATGTTGGTCATTTCATATATGCTGTTTACGTCCCATCCAGAGAGAGAGAGAGAGAGAGAGAGAGAGAGAGAACCGGCTTCATAATTTCTTTGGTCGACTTCAAGGGGACTGTGATATCTTATCTATTGAAAACACCGACGACATTTTGACTGGTTGACAATCCTGATGTTATACTGTTTGCTTCAATATTTAGTCATTTTGTGCCACGAGTCAATCGGAACTTCTTAAAATTTTTGTAGTGATCATCCCAATAGAGTTTCGTCATTATACCAAGTCAAAAGAAGTACAAATTGCTATCCTTTACTCTGCGAGTCTAAGACCATGCAGAAGCAGCAAACACACAACAAAGACTGACAACTTCTCCAAACGAACGCAGAAAGTCTTCCATGGAAAAATCTCCAGCATTGAAAGAGGTTATGTCCACATCCCACTTTGTAATAGCTGAATCTACGGATTCGTGTCGCCACATTTCACTAAATATACAGTAGGTGGCGCTGGAGAGGGACGCCGATGCACCTGGACGGAGGACCTGCCTGGATACAAAACACGTTACTCAACTCCTCCCCACCTCGACACAGGAGGATATCGAGCTGCAGTGTAGGTGTCCTGTGGTCCACTGGGTTCACGTAGAAATGTGCCTGGGGTTACAACTATTACCGCTGTACCAAGTACTGCACTGTACCGTATTGACATTTGATTCTATGAAACCCCTTATAAGGCCTAAATCCAAAAAATGAAAAGGTGTCTGGGAATATTTGTCAAAGGAACGTTTGTAGCAAGTTTCATGTAAACTGGTGAAGAAATGATGGAATAGCACAACACTGAAAACTGACACAAGGAAACTGAGGAAATACAGTTTGGTCCCTATGTTAATGTGGACACCATAATAATAATACTAATGGAGTTTGCAGGGCAGCCTTTTATAATGGTGGCTGATTTAACGAAATCCATCGGGA
This sequence comes from Coenobita brevimanus, assembly GCF_032717465.1. Classification (NCBI taxonomy): domain Eukaryota; kingdom Metazoa; phylum Arthropoda; class Malacostraca; order Decapoda; family Coenobitidae; genus Coenobita; species Coenobita brevimanus. Next base: position 23,971,885 of record NC_137026.1, read on the forward strand.
GCTGAGTTATTATCAAGTAATAACACAACACCACAGAGCTGCACCATAACATCACATCGAGGCAAGTTTGGATAATTCGTGCTATTTTAGGCTCATTTAGGGTCATTTACGTCCAGTTGGGTAATGTGCAATTAAATTAAATCCAATTCATTTAGGAAGCTTCAATCCATGCCGGTCAGGCAATGGAGTGGCTTCACATTACCTCCTCAACACTGACATCCACACCGGATATAACACTAATCCATGCCGGTCAGGCATTGGTGTGGCTTCACATTACCTCCTCAACACTGCCATCCACACCGCATATAACACCACACGAAATGTAAGGTGGTGGAGATGCCTGCCTGTGTGGCTGTACCATCCGACAACATTTGTAAAAACACAGCATAAAATTAGTGTTGTGACAGATCGTGTTGGCGGCTCTTTTGACACATCAGACCAACTTTACGGAAAAGAAACTGACAGACGGGGAAGCAAACTTTCAACTGAAGGGGAAAGTCTATTTTTAACTCAAATTTCTTGGCTTTTAATAAGGGCTACCTTTAAAAATCTCTGTATATATTCAGAGTTTCCGAAAATTGGATATCAAACGAGAACTACAGATCCAGCCAAGCATTAAAGGAAGGGAGTGTGTGGGTGAGCGACAAGAGTGAGACTGAGTCTGGGCCTAACAGCTGTACCGACTGCCAAGGTCTGAGGGCTGTTCTGTCATTACCTACAGTTTACCTTTGCTGAAAAAATACACACTACGGGTCAAGAGGAGGAGCAAGCTTACCAATACCTGTGCAAGACAGATGCTGAGAGAGAGAGAGAGAGAGAGAGAGAGAGAGAGAGAGAGAGAGAGAGAGAGGAGCTGAAGTGACTGAGACGCAAGAAACGAACAAATAGTAAGCAAAAGCACAAAAGGACATAAATTAATTCCCGGTGGTAGCTTGTGAGGTGAGGAGGAGGAGGAAAGAAGACAGTAAAATAAAAGGAACATTATCTAGCGTACCCATACCTGTATGTCGATAAAGGTTTAACTTTCAACACAAAGCGCCATCATTACATTGAGAGAAAGTCTACCTATTTGTTTATCTATATATCTACAGTATGTCCCGAACAATGTAAAGGTTGGCCTCGACAAAAGGGGGGTTGCTGCACAGGTTGTCGGGTCGGCCGCCGCTGCAGCCCGCCGAGGTGTGCCTGCCCTTCGCCCCGCATCGCCGGGGCCCTCTGCGATCCGCTCCGAGGACAGAATCAGGTGGGGAGTTTGACTGGGGCGGTACATCTGTCAAATGATAACGCAGGTGTCCTAAGGCCAGCTCAGCGTGAACAGAAACCTCGCGTAGAGTAAAAAGGCAAAAGCTGGCTTGATCCTGATTTTCAGTACGAATACGGACTGCGAAAGCAAGGCCTATCGATCCTTTTGACTTTTACGAGTTTTAAGCAAGAGGTGTCAGAAAAGTTACATGCACATTTGAGATACATGCACAATACATTCACCTGAACACCACAATACAAAAGAAAGCTTCCAGGGAGTAATATTTAATGAAGAGAGGTGGGCCTTTTCACAGAGAGTTGCAGTAGTATTCCTGCCACACCATACATTTATAACACCTCCCGATGTCCTTTCTTGTCCCCCTAGTCATGCGTTTCGTTCAAAATAATTAATGGTACCTTAAATGCAATACAGAACACCATTTTCTCTCATATTTTACGGTTAAGGTCATTCCATATTCTTTCGCTGCATATCCCAAACACACATTTTATATTATCTTTCCTCGTGGTCCAACACAGCTCAGAAATACAAAACTGCTTGTCATTTCCACCTTCCTCCTCACAGGACCTCCCTCCTGCCCCACCACCCTTCCTATTCTTTCCTACTTCACAGTATCATTACCTTTCTTCCACCTGCTCTCATCCCCCTTTTCTCCCATTTCCCACCTCGTCCTCTGCCTGTCTCCATCACTACACCAGACCACACGCACCACACCATCTCCGCCAAAAAAAAAAAAAAATTATTCCACCAACCTCTTCTGAACCAGTTCATTATGTTCTAAACTAACATAATCACCCGCAGCACAACCACACCACACCACTAGACAGTCTGTATACCACCACTGCACTACAAAACAAGCACTGTGCCACCACCACCACCACCACTACACCACACCAGCAATCGATACAACGCCATTCTTCTCTCGTGCCCCCTTAGTGCACCCTATCCTAACATCATCATTATCAGGTTAACCTATAAGCCTTAACTACTTTACCCTTCCTCTGCCATGTTGTGGTAATGACGGCTTATTATGAAAATATTATTAAACTAGAAAGCACTCAGAAGGCGCATACCTCCGCCAATGCCACTGCAGGATCCGAATCCGGATCCTCGCCCAAATGTAATCACTTCTTTCTTGGCCCATGGCCCACTCTTCCACAAATTTTCATTGAAATTCATGATGAATTTTTTGAGATATCGTGTGGACAAACAAACAAACAGACAGACAAAAATAGGCGAAGACAGAACCTTCTCCAACTCGTTGGCGGAGGTAATGAAGTGTTGCAAGTACGAAATTTAGAGAAGGAAAAGCAGAATTTGAAAAATAAAAGTATCATAAGGGAGAACAAAAGGAGTAAAATATAAGCCTGACAACGTGAGTGTTGTTGGTCCTTGTGAGGCCACTTGTAGGAGTAGGTTATCAATATCATTATCTAATTAAAGTATAACATGACGACAGTAAATCACGAAGAAATGCGCGTAAACCAGTACCGAAAGGTGAAAAGAGGGAGATCAGCCGGGCGTAAAAAATGGGGGAGAAGGAAAATAAGCCTGTCTGAAGGATGATGGTGAGCTGAAGAAGCGACAGGCAAAGTGAGGCCTGGGAGCAGCATATGATGATAAGTGGCGGGGAAGGAGGCCCAGTGGGGGGGTGGATTGGAGGTGAGAAAAGGAAGGGGAGGGAGAGGGAATTAAGGATCAGGGGGGAAAGACATGAGAAAAAACGACCGAAGTGGGAATGAACTTGGGAGTATAAATAACTCTGTGTGTGTGGCGGACTTCTGGGGGGAGGCGTGGCGTGGGTTCCGCCAGCATAGATCGTGGGTCCAGGGCGAGATGGGGCTCAGGCCTGTGCTAGAGGGTACAGGGCATTGCGGTTCCCAGGCTGCTGCTTCCGCCCAATAGAGAGGGGCCCGAACCTGGGAGTAGCGCCCCAGGAGGCTGCCCTATCAGTGGGTGTATAATGGCGGGATAGTTGCAGTGCCAAGACGCGCTTGGAGGGTGTCCCTGCAGCTGTCCTGGCGGGGTGCCCCGAGGCCACTACCACAGCCACTGGTAAGCTGGTGGGCTAGGGGTCCCAGATCTATTGCCTGGACCTAGGACTGTGCAGTGAGTGGGACCTGTGCTGTGTCTGTCCCCCCTTTATTAATACTGAAGATGACAAAACAAAATAAGTTTCAAAGCAAGCCTGAGGACAGTAAATCACCCATGGGGATGAGGGTGGGTTCATGGAATGTGGGAAGTTTGAGGGGAAGAGCAGGGGAAGTCGTTGAGGCATTCAGTAGGAGGTGGGTGGATGTGGCGTGTTTGCAGGAAGTCTGGTACAGGGGTGGATCAGCCAGAAAGATTGTTGGGAAGGACTGTTGCTATAAGTTGTTTTGGCAGGGGGGGACAGACGGATATGGAGGTGTTGGTGTGATGGTTGCGGAGAAATGGGTGGAATATGTTATGAATGTTTTGAGAGTAAGCGATAGGATATTGGTAGTGAAAATTCTGTTGGGAAGAAAGGTAGCTGCGATTATATCGGCATATGCACCACAGGCAGGATTGGATGAATCAGAGAAAGATAGATTTTGGGATGATTTAATACGTGTAGTGGGTGGTATGCGGGATGATGAGATAGTGATTTTGGGAGGGGACTTAAATGGTCATGTAGGTGAAGCAGCACAAGGTTATGAAGGAGTGCATGGGGGATGTGCGTATGGTCTAAGGAATGCAGAAGGGGAAAGGATACTCGAGTTTGGGGAGGCAACGGATATGATTGTGTGCAACACATATTTTAGGAAAAGAGACAGTAGGTTAATTACGTATGAGTCTGGGGGAAATAGCAGTCAGATAGATTATTTTCTGGTTAGGAGGGCCGATAGGAGGTTAGTGAGGGATGTTAAAGTTATAGGAAGTGAGGAGTGTGTGCAGCAGCACAAACTGTTGATTTGTGATATGGTGCTTAAAGAACAAGTGATGAAAAAGAGGACTTATGTACCTAGGAGGAAAATATGGAAGCTGAAAAACCAAGTAGTAAGGGATGCCTTCTATAGCGAGTTGAGGAGAGTGGTGGCTGAACAGGGAGCTGTAGACAGAGGCGTTAATGAACAGTACAGAGCCCTCAAGAACAATTTCTTGAGAGTTACTGATGTAACATGCGGCTGGACAAGAGGACCACCAAGACATAAAGTAACTTGGTGGTGGGATGAGGGTGTAGAAGCTGCAATTAAGGAGAAAAGAAGGCTTTTCCGGAAATGGAAGAAGGGTGGTAGCAAAGAGGAATATTTGGCTGCCAAGCGTAGGGCTAGAAGAGAGGTATACAGGGCAAAGTCTGAGTCACAGAGACAATTACTTGCTAACCTAAATCATGGGGAAAGGAAAAATATATTTAGGGTGGCAGGTCAGGTGAAGAGGGATAATCGGGATATCATAGGTAAGCAGTGTGTGAAGAATGATGAAGGAAGGGTAGTGGTGAACAGTGAGGATATTAAAGATGCATGGAGAGAGCATTATAACCGGTTGTTGAATGAGGAGTCTGACTGGGACAGGGAAGGTTTGGAGCCAGCAGATCCAGTGTCTGGCCCTTGGCCTTTGATGGATACTGCTACTGTGAGTGAGGCAATAGGCAGGATGAGGGTGGGGAAGGCAGCAGGTGTGTCTGGGTTGACTGCCGAAATGTTGAAGGCCTCAGGCGATATAGGGGTGAGTTTAGTCACTGACCTGATAAATAGGATTATTTATGAGTGTGTTGTCCCAGATGATTGGCTGAAGAGTGTAATTGTAAATGTGTATAAAGGGAAGGGTGATGCCCTGGAAAGAGGAAATTATAGAGGTATAAAGCTTTTAGATCAGATAATGAAGGTAATGGAGAGAGTTTTAGAAGGTATGATTAGAGAAAGAGTGAATATTGATGAGATGCAGTTCGGGTTCATGCCAGGTAGGGGGACCACGGATGCCATATTCATTGTTCGACAGCTTCAGGAAAAATATGTTGGTAGGAGAAGGGATCTTTATTTTGTTTCTGTTGATTTGGAAAAGGCCTTTGACAGAGTCCCTAGAGAGGTGGTGAAGTGGGCAATGAGAAAGCTTGGCTTGGAGGAGTGGCTGGTTAGGGTGGTTATGGCCATGTATGTGGGTACTCACACCCAGGTGAGAGTGAATGGAGATTTGAGTGATGAGTTTTCCGTGAATGTTGGTGTGCATCAGGGGTCAGTCTTGAGTCCCATGTTGTTTATCATGGTACTTGAAGCCCTTTCACGTGACTTTAGAAACGGACTCCCGTGGGAGTTGTTGTATGCTGATGATTTGGTGTTGATTGCAGAGAATGAAAGGGAGGCGGAGGAAAGGTTTGGGAAGTGGAGAGATGGTATGGGGCAAAAGGGTTTAAGGGTAAATGCAGATAAAACAAAAGTGATGATATCTAGGGTTGGTGGCGGTACTGTCAAAGAAGAGGGAGAGTGGCCATGTGCAGTTTGCCACAAGGGTGTGGGAAGTAATTCCATTTTGTGTGGTGTGTGTGATAAATGGGTGCATAAGAGATGTAGTGGTATCAGAGGTAGACTGCGAGATAATGCTGATTTTATGTGTACGGCGTGCCGGGGTGAGCAGGTGGAGATTGTCAGATGTGAAAGGATTGAACTTGCTGGTGAATCTCTTGAGTGTGTGGAAGAGTTTTGATATTTGGGAGACATGTTGTGTGCTGGAGGTGGGGCTGGAGCTAGCTCTGTGGCTAGGGTGAGAAGTGGTTGGAAGAAGTTCAGGGAGCTCTTGCCTCTCCTGACATTGAGAGGGCTCTCCCTACGTGCTAAGGGTTCTTTGTATTCAGCATGTGTTAGGAGTGTAATGCTGTATGGCAGTGAGACCTGGGCAGTGAAGGAGGAAGATATTCGCCGGCTCAGGCGTACAGAAATGACAATGATTAGGTGGATGTGCAGTGCGTCCCTGCGTCCAAGGCCTGGAGGGGCTGGGTTTACAATGGAAGAGTTGAGAGGTAGGATGGGACTGGAGTGTATTGGTGTTGTGATGAGGAGAGGTAGATTGAGGTGGTTTGGACATGTGGAGAGGATGGGGGATGATAATTGGGTGAGGAGGGTGAGAAGTGTTAATATTGGGGGTGGGGTTATGAGGGGTAGACCGAGAAAGACATGGGACGAGGTCATTAAGTGTGACCTTAGGGTTAAGGGACTGAACAGGGAGGCTGCAATGGATCGTGCAGCGTGGAGAGCCGCCATTAGGTGACCAAGGCCGACACATGCAAGCATGTTGGAGCCTTTAAAAACGAAACGAAACGAAACGATGACTACCATTTTGGCAGGCTACTGATATCATTACAATGTACTGCAGTACTGGTATTATTATTCGCCTAAAAGCATGATCTATCGATCTGATCTTGTGAGAAACCTCTCACAGTAAATTTATTTTAAATCCATTATGAAAGGTCTACTACACAAGTTCAATAAATGGAATTAAGGGAAAAAATTACAAGAAGGCAGAGATCAAGCATCGTGAAAAGCTGCCTTTAAGTAACCAAAGCCGACGCAAGCAAGCATGTTGGAGCCTTTATAAACGATATGACGAAACGATACGTAGTGTCATCAGGCTGAATGAGCTAAATGTCTAACACTAACCTCAAGATGGCGGATGACTGCCCTTTAAACGCCGGGTCACGCAATTTCGTCGAAATCTCCTCCACTCATCCCGTACTTCCTTCTCACATCCGTAGTTGTCCGGGCCATAACAAGCCAATTACAGAATTCTGCATACAAGTGGCTGAAGTTCAGGACGATATAAGCGTATCTGCTGAGGAGCAACACGCGTACACAAACGCACTACCTTATGTTACAACTCGACTGACGCCGAACAGACGTGAGGGAGGAGAGCTGTGCATCATCGGTGATCACGTGACATCTTAAACATTACTAATTCTCTGATACTGAAGATCTGCAAACTTTTATTTTTAAACAGTACAATCATCATCATTATATGAACATTTATCTTTTTCTTGTTACCGCAAAACATTACGTTCTCACTCTGGTGCCACACGGTGTGATTTAGAGACAAAAAGTGTACACTCGTAGGCACCCATCTACCTTCCCGCTCGTGTCCCTAGCCTACAGTTTAATGAATCAGGTTCGTTGCTCGTTCTACGTCGAGCTGGTGGAGCAGTTTGGTGCGGGTGACTCCTGGTAAAGGCAGGGCACAAGTTATTTTCTCATCGACTTACTTGTACAAAGAATTCACAGTTCCAATAGTACATGCTTACACGCACATACCCGGTACATATAATGAAAGGCAAAAGTCGTGTCGCGGTTTTGACCAAAGTATAAATGTATCACGTGAAACATTATAAAAGTTCTACTAGTTACATATTCGTGGTTGGCTAGCCTGACTTCCTCAAGCTTCATACCTGCCGCTGATGGGATGACGGTACATATAAACCCAGGACATTCCAAAGCCTTACATAGATTCGCGGAATTACTGCGTCCAAGAGACGAAATTTAATACACACCATATTCAGTCAGGTGTTGGCTGCCCAGCCGTGTCATCTTACACCTTATCACAAAGCGTCAAGCAGACCTTGGACATGCCTTAGAATGGAAAGTGCAAGCAACATGCATCCAGCTACTATGAAATGAGAGGTGGCACGATCTCCCTTTATTTATGGGGAGGGAATCCTGAACAGATAGTACAAATATTAGGTGTATGCAGAACAACAGAAAGGTGGATTAGGCGAGTTTGGAAGGAATGAACAACAGAGAATGTACTATCGTGGACATAAGTTTCGAGCCCCCCACCTGATCCAGAATCGCGATTTGGGTTGGTAACATTGTTGCCCTCCCCTCCTCCCTCTCTCAAGTCACGCCCCTTCACCTCCTGTCTCACGCAAGTCACGCCCTCTTCCTCCCTTCCTCTATCTTTCCTTGTTTTCGTTCTGCATCTTCTTTTAAGCACCTTCTCTTAACCACCACCACCATAAGAACGAGGCCACAAATCACACCATATTGTTTATTCTTTCTTACCATAGCCTTTTCTTGAAAGGAAGTATTAATTCGTTACATTAGCATTACGTATTTCATGTTCACATTTGCCACTGTATAAGAAGTAAAGAATATGAAGCTTCATGAACCATTCAAGGATGAACCTTTATTAACCTACTATCCTTTTATCAAAGTCGAAACCTACTAACATGACGATATTATCTTAGTCTTATGCCTCACTGATGTATTTATAAACTGAGAAAGTGTTCAAGATCACAGAAGTAAAAAGCTTCCAATGAAAAAACAAAAAATTCCGCGATTGGTAAACGAGGTTTACAAGTCTTCTGTATTCTTTATATTCACCTGCCTTCTACTCAGTCGCTGTTACTCAACCCACCTTCCTCCTAACTACACCCACGCTTATCTAATCACACATCGTAACAAGTCTGACAATTTAATATGTTCCTCAGATAGTGTGATTTCACGATTCATATATATAGATGATTTGTTATTCGACACAAAGGAAAACAACATTATGTGCAATTAAACTAATACGTTTGTGAATCATGAAATGTATTAAGTAATGGCTGCGGAATCCTGTTTGTGTTGTATGGACACACGAAAAGAGTTAAGTAGGGCCGAACCTGTTATGTATTCTTTTATTAAAAGTATTGGTATATAGGTATCGTTATGTAATTTTTGTTGATCTGTATCCTATATATCATAATAATTTCACACACGTTATGGCTTTAGAATGAAGCTTACAGCGAAAATGTTTGCTATGTTTTCATTTGACATGTTATATTTCCATATCTTAATCACCATAATATTTTTCCCGTTGGTAGGTTGTGCTAAGAATACAAATGTATTAAAATATGGGCAGTAATGCGTTTAGAGTTCAACAGAAGATAATAATAATTTAATAATAATAATAATAATAGTAATAATAATGATAATGCTCAATAACTTTATTTATGTTACTAGAGCAATCACAGCAAATATCATAACCAAAAATCTTTCACATATGGTTAATTCTATATAGCTTTATGCAAAATATATGAGGCGTCCGGTGGCAGAGGGGCGAGTTGACTATAAACCTTAATATGAGATTCTTGCTGTTTCGTTCTGTTCTAATCTCCCTCCTTCTCCTGGTTTGAAAAGCTAAGCAACATTTAACCTTATTCCCCAAAACAGTAGAGCTCAGATTCTTGTGGTTTATGGCTAAAGCCACAAACCACATGACTTTGAGCCCTACTGTCGCTTCGCTTTTCAGACCAAGAGAAAGAGGGAGATTAGAACAGAACGAAACAGCAAGAATCTCAAGTTAGGGATTATAGTCAACATGCCTCTCTGCCACCGGACACCTCATATATTTTGCATAAAGCTCTATAGAATTAACCATATGTAAAAGATTTTTGGTTATAATATTTTCTGTGTTTGCTCTAGTAACATAAATTATGTTATTGAGCATTATTATTATTATTATTATTATTAGTAGTAGTAGTAGTAGTAGTTTTAGTATTATTATTATTATATTCTGTTGAACTCTAAAAGCATTATTGCCCATATTTTAATACATTTGTATTTTTAGCACAACCAACCAACGGGCAAAAATTATGGTGATTAAGATATGGAAATATAACATGTCAAATGAAAACATAGCAAACATTTTCGCTCTAAGCTTCATTCTAAAGCCATAACGTGTGTGAAATTATTATGATATATAGGATACAGATCAACAAAAATAACATAACGATACCTATATGCCAATACTTTTAATAAAAGAATACATAACAGGTTCGGCCCTACTTAACTCTTTTCGTGTGTCCATACAACACAAACAGGATTCCGCAGCCATTACTTAATACATTTCATGATTCACAAACGTATTAGTTTAATTGCACATAATGTTGTTTTCCTTTGTGTCGAATAACAAATCATCTATATATATGAATCGTGAAATCACACTATCTGAGAAACATATTAAATTGTCAGACTTGTTACGATGTGTGATTAGATAAGCGTGGGTGTAGTTAGGAGGAAGGTGGGTTGAGTAACAGCGACTGAGTAGAAGGCAGGTGAATATAAAGAATACAGAAGACTTGTAAACCTCGTTTACCAATCGCGGAATTTTTTGTTTTTTCATTGGAAGCTTTTTACTTCTGTGATCTTGAACACTTGCTCAGTTTATAAATACATCAGTGAGGCATAAGACTAAGATAATATCGTCATGTTAGTAGGTTTCGACTTTGATAAAAGGATAGTAGGTTAATAAAGGTTCATCCTTGAATGGTTCATGAAGCTTCATATTCTTTACTTCTTATACAGTGGCAAATGTGAACATGAAATACGTAATGCTAATGTAACGAATTAATACTTCCTTTCAAGGAAAGGCTATGGTAAGAAAGCATAAACAATATGGTGTGATTTGTGGCCTCGTTCTTATGGCGGTGGTGGTTAAGAGAAGGTGTTTATAAGAAGATGCAGAACGGAAACAAGGAGAGATAGAGGAAGGGAGGAAGGGGGCGTGACTTGCGTGAGACAGGAGGTGAAGGGGCGTGACTTGAGAGAGGGAGGAGGGGAGGGCAACAATGTTACCAAACCACGTCACGATTCTGGATCAGGTGGGGGGCTCGAAACTTATGTCCACGATAGTACATCGTTCAGGTCGCCCTCGTGTTACCACACACCTACATGAGCAGGAAATAATCACAACGATGGAACGCAGCACCGGCAAGCAGTGCTTACGAAGTAAGACACGAACTGCACCTGAATGAAGCACATGAACAGCTGTGCGTAGACTTCTGTCTTCTGGGTTGAGTGTTCGAGCCCCAGCCCGTGGGATTCGTTTCGCCACTTTTAATAAAACATTCGATTATCATTATGCAGTATCTCTATCCTCATTTGTAGAATAGTTTGAACAATTCTGTTTCATAACACTGATAGATAATGGCTGTCTTAGCTGATAATTACCGTATCAACTCAACAAGTTAATTTAGAAAATATATTAAGAAAGATGGAAAACTAAGTCTAGACACTTATTTAGCCAACTGAATTGCGATGTTTTATATATCACTCGATGTAGTGCTATCTCGGGTGTCTGCCCTTTCCTCTCCATCCTTCTTTCCTTCCATCCTATTGTCTTTCTTTCCTTCATTCTTTCCTCGTCCTTCTGCCTACGGGTGACTTTACACTCCCTCTTCTGTCTTTCTTTCCTTCATTCTTTCCTCTTCCTTCTGACTGTGGGTGACTATACACTGAGTGACAAGCCAAATGGTTTCCTGTACACCAGGAAACCATTTACTACGCTAGGTGGTAACCAAATTTTGGCGCCTGGTGGTTTAGTGGGTAATTACGGTGCTCCAATCGGAATGAACCGGTGAAGGTTTATATCCAAGGGATGGTTGGGATTTATTGCTCACGCAATGCGACTCAGGGATGAGTGAGGCTTGTCACTCTCGTCTTAAATGTCGGGACCAATTTGCCTAGCCCCGGGCTCCTAAGCTCCTCAGATGAGATCATACAGTGTGACCTCAGAGGTAAGAGGCTGAATACGGAGGCTGCCAGAGATCGAGAAACATGGATATCCACCATTAGGTGACCAAGGCCGACGTATGCAAGCATGTTGGAGTCTTATAAACGAAACTAAACGATAAAGTGGAATCAGCTTTTTGTGTGACGGTGGGAGAGAAGACAGATCGAGGCTGAGGCTGCGACTGAGTCTGGAGTCAAAAGCTGTACCCACTGCCAGGGTCTGAGAGCTGTCCTGTCCTCACTTACACGCAGTGCTGGGAACGCTACTAGCTCGAAAAAGTAGTGGCGTTACTGGTTTAGCTACTTGATACAAAATGTAGCGGCGCTCCCGCTCCCACTCCCGTTACTTTGGATAAGAAAAAGGTACACGAAGGAAAGGTTAACAAAAATCTGTCTTATACCAATGCAATATATATATATATATATATATATATATATATATATATATATACTGATTTGATAATATTAGTCAGTCTGAGTGGTTATGTAGTGTACCAGTAATGTCAGTGCATACTTATATTGAAAAAAAAAAAAACACATCATATACATGTCGGTGTCACTTTAATGAAGCTTAAGAGCCGAAGGTACAGGAAAAAGCTATTTACTGTACAATGTAACAAACGTTCTTTTACATTGTTACCTAGTATGCCTACTGAAGGCAACATACGTAAATGAAGGGCAAAAAAATGTGGCCTACCATTGATACATATTATAGAGATTTATTATATTTTCAATGATGCCTATTTAAGATATACACGAAAACGAAAGTAAAAATGAACTGGGGCTTTCTTTTAAAGGCTATTACAATAGCAATGTGTTTTCATTACTTTAAACTGAAAGTAACATACTGTTACGAAAAAATAACGTAGTGAGTAAGAATTAGTCTGAAAGAGAGAGTGACGGGGAGAGCGGGAGTTAGAGACGGGGATAGTTAGAGGTGTGTGTGTGTGTGTGTGTGTGTGTGTGTGTGTGTGTGTGTGTGTGTGTGTGTGTGTGTGTGTGTGTGTGTGTGTGTGTGTGTGTGTGTGTGTGTGTGTGTGTGTGTTTTAGCACTGTCTACATCCCCAGGCCCAACGTAATTAAAAAGTAAATCCCCCCTCCCCCCGTCCCTGACAAAATTGGAAAATATTTGGTAAAAAGTAGATGATGATTCCAAGAATAGGTGGAATACGAGATTAAAGTGGAGAAAGAAAGAAAATAAGAATGCAAAAGAAAAACAGAAGCAACAGGAAGGTGTCTGGGTAGTAAATGAATAAAACCGTCAGCAAGCCAAAGTCATATGTAATTTTCTACCAGTGATTATCAGACCAAACCGGAGTGCATGCTTACATTGATCTGACTCTGCAAAACCACGCACACACGCTTATTAAAAAAACCGTACATCATGTTCCTAGTACACGACTACTTGCTTCTGAACAGCTCTAGAACAGTATTCAATCAATGCCGTTTTATTTTCATTTCCATCAGCAATGTTAAGAATAATTACTTCTGACATCACACCATCACTTTTAAGGAGAGTCATCAGCATACAACTCACCACAAAATGTTTTTAACTTTTATGTAGCAATTATGATATGGTTGTAGCTAACTGCAAAACACAACAAGGAAAACAGTTATGAGGTGGATTAACATATGAACGAAGAAACCATTCGATATTTGGAACTGATTCATGCATTGTGAAGGATAATTGTACATGTCCGACCAACAGAGTTGAGGGTACATCAAGATGTCTGTGGGTCCAACCATGCTTCAGTCTGTGTCACTCTGGCCACAGACAGCGAAGCGAATGATGTGCATCCACCAAGGCGCTGCTGTAGAGATCATCTGGACTGGGAGACCATTATTATCGACAATCCATGCAAGCGAAATTAAGAAAGAGTGTGCACTATAAAAGTGACGCTGGAAGGATTTGTGAGGCAGAAGACAGGGCCCCGCCCAACATATACAGCGATGAGGATGTGGATACAACGATCAGAGTGGGGTGCGACAGTGTGGGGTACGACAGACTCAGAGCACGACAGAGTGGCGTACAACAGACTGGGGTGCGACAGAGTTGGGTACGACTGACTGGGGTACGACAGAGTTGGGTACGACTGACTGGGGTACGACAGAGTTGGGTACGACTGACTGGGGTACGACAGAGTGGAGTACAGAGCTGGTACGACAGAGTAGGGTATACAACAGAGTGAAGTATGACAGAATGGGGAACGACAGAGTGGGGTACGATGTTATCATTAACACCACCATCAGATATACTAGACGAAAATTGGATTATAGTGAAGTTTGGAATAAATCACAGCACAGGTGGAATAATCTCTTAGATGGAAACGACAGTAAAATGATTTGGAAATCGATCAACTGGAAAGGGAAATAAGAACCTAGTAATACTGAACAGTCCTTCAATAAACAATTTAAAGAACATTTTGAAAAGCGCTTGAATCCACTGAACGATCAATGTCTTCATAACAGAGAAAATAACGATGATGACATGGAACATTTGCTTTATATACCAGTGTTAGACGAACCATTTCCAATTAATGAACTTGCCTAGGCGATGAATGACCTTAACACGTACAATAGTTACATTTATTTCCGTCCAGGCATAATTAATGTACTACCGATGTCATGGCTATTATTTCTGTTGAATGTATGTAATGTGGTGTTTACAGGTATGCGTTATCCAGTGCTATGGTGCTTCAGCAATTAATAGTTTTAAGTTTGCTTATATGGTGCGTCAAGTGCATTAAATAATGCAGGAGGTGAGAGCAAGGCAGCATTGAAGGAAAAGGAGGACAAGAAGCCAGCATGACCGGGGTGATGATAACATAAGTAATGGGAATTTTTATAACATAAACACTGTGCGGTATATATCTGATGAATTTACAATGAATTCTTACGATCTGCTGCAGCATACCAAATTTTGGTGTTTGATGTGAAAAATTAGGGAGAAAGAGTTTCTTTCTTCACTCTCCTTGTCTTATTTTGTACTCGTGTGTTTTTGCAGAACCTGCCTAGTATTTGCCAAAGAACCTGAATCAGTTGGCTCCCTTTCTTATCCCTTAATTTCTAAAACTGAGAGAGGCTGAAACTCAAAAATATTTTATTATTTGGTCACAATCAGCAAATTAAAAAGATTTCCTGCAAAATTCGGGAATCTACAATAATCAATCATTATCCAGAAGCGTTCAGTTATCTGTTACCATCGCTCTCACTTTCTGGAGAAATAAAATTTTGACCTTCAGCTTTTCTCATGGCACTTCTCTCCTACCCACCCACCCACCAGCGGAGGTGTCGACCGTAGTGGCAGACGACAGGAACACTATAGAAGACGACGTGGTGGCGGCCATGGTGGTGAATAATTTTGGTAACAGACCATTTTTTTTATCTGGTATCAGTACAAGCAAGCAGGCAGGCAAGTGGTTAACGTTACCTTTAAGACTGACGAAGCACACCATATGGCAAAAGGTCACAAACAATTTAGTCAGTACTGGTTAAACTACTTCTACTGCACTTCATCTCAGTACAAACACAACATATACTGCACCGTTTTACTTGTAAGATAAACCCAACACCGAATATATGAACACTAGGAATCACCAGGTAAAGGTCTGGATTACACTGTCTTGATGAAGCTTGCCACTTTAAGTGTGACTCTTTACTAAAATCACCACACATCGTCGCAATACTCATCTACCTTGTTGTAGCCTAACTGGTTGTGTGGCCCCTCTCTCCTCCGCCTTACTCCCTCACCTACATGTCTAACATCTCCCCTCCCACAAGCACACAACCAGTTTCACTCACACACCCACTCTCTCCTCCCCAACCCATACACACAGCTCCTACCCTCCTAAACACAAACACAATTACTCCAGGTTAATGAAGTGGGGGATAACAGGGACTTCAGTTTTGGTTAAGCTTTCAACATTCACGCTGTGCTTACAGTATACAGCCAACACATGTTTGGGTCAGTAACTTCATAAGGCAACTGCATAGACACGGCCACATATCATAGGGTTGGCGGGATTCGCACTTCTTTCTCAAATATTTATATTTCATAATAACACCTCAGCATTCCCTTATGTGCTGCTTATATTTTTATACAGCTTGTACACATCCTACAGGCGAGAAAAATGACGTGCCGTGTGTGCAAATGTAACAAGTATCAATGTGAAAGATTCCAAAAGCAGGCAAGATTACGGCACACAGTCCATCTCCATACCACCACCCACCAGTATTAAACATACTTAACGCAAAATATAAAAGAAACGGTGCCAAGGCACAGTAAACCCGTCCCCGGCAGTCATTTTAGTGCTACCGTATAAACACAACAGGATATCTACAGTAGTCAAAGATGTCACATATCAAATTTGGGGTAAATCGGGTGATAATTGACGATTTTATGCCCATTTAAAATTTTAGGCCCGACCCACCTGACACTGACCTCCCTACCGCTAACTGGGGGGTGACCCCTCTGATGTAATGAGGCATGTTATAGGATGCAGAACTGAAAGATGCACCTTTATGTTATAGTTTCATGCCGATATGGCGAAATTGAAAGGAGTTATGGCGAGAACACTTTTTTTTTTTTTTACATTTTTTGGGCCTACAGCCTAGGCCTTGGTCCAATTTGTCCCAAAATTTAATCAGGTGATCAAAAGGTCATAGCCCATCATCCCTGTAATTTTTGCCAAAATCGCACCTATGGTTTTTGCGGAAAGTTGTTAACAGAGAGACAGGCAGACAGACAAACCGAGTGAAAACAATACCCGTCCCCGAGTCCTTCCGGGGCGGGTACGGGTAATTACGCCTGACATTTTTCACAGGCAAATCCCCTAAGAAAATTTATATGGCATTTTTTTTTTTCCTTCTGGGTAGCCTGCACGTGCGTGAGTATATGTGTGCACAGTGGGGGACGGGCTGGTGATGATGATGATGATGATGGTGGTGGTGGTGGTGGTGGTGGCTGTGGATGTTACGTGGTGGCAGTAGTGGTGGAAAAGAATGGTGGTGGTGGATGCTATATGGTGGTGTGATGGAAAAGAATGGTGGTGATGGTGGTTGTGGTGGATGCTATGTGATGGTAACAGTAATGGAAGAGTGGTAGTGGTGGATAACATGTAGCAGTAGTAGTTGTCGTGATGGAAAGCAGTGGTGGTGGATGTTACGAAGTTGTTGTACTGATGGAAAACAGTGGAGTTTGTGGTGGATGTTATGTGGTGATAGCAGTGATGGAAAGAGTGGTGGTGGTGGATGATGTAGTGGTTGTAGTGACGGTACGAGTGGTTGTGGTGGTGGTTTAATGGTTCCAGTGGTGATGATGCTCAGAATGGTAGTTACAGTGTTGGATTTGGCTGTGTGGTAGCAATGAAGATGGCGACAACGGCGGCAGTTGTATACTTGTGTGGTGATATGGATGATGGTGAGTGATGGAAGTATGTGTGTGGTGATGGTTCATACTTAGAAGAATGGTTGTGATAAAGTTAATGGTGATATAAAGGAAGAATGTTGATAGTGACAGTGGAGGGGATGGTGGTGCTGAAAGTGAAGGAGATATAAGGAGAACTTTGGTAGTGGTATGTGGAAGTGGAGACAAGAGTTTAGTGGTAGTGGGTGATAATGGTAACAGAAGAGGGTAATGATGGTGAGTGGTAGTGGAAAAAGAAGAGGGTAGTGGTGGGGAATGGTAATAGTAATTACGTTATTAGCTCAGCCATCATTACTTCTGTTTCTTGTAGTAGTTTGTAACCAGACAAACCTATTTATATAATCTAACACAAGATTATATTAATCAGTCTCCTGAAGGACCCCCTGGTTCAAAAGACTGAATGATGATCAGTGTGTGTGTGTGTGTGTGTGTGTGTGTGTGTGTGTGTGTGTGTGTGTGTGTGTGTGTGTGTGTGTGTGTGTGTGTATCACTCCACTATCACACTACTGTCATTCAGTTATGAAGGTACTGTTACCCTGTTGTCACAATACCACGCAAGTCATAGTCGGCTTACTGTCACACTGGTTACATCATTGCCCTACTGTCACATTATTGCCTTACTGTCATTGCACTGTCACAAGCATCTTACCATCATGCTGTCACATTACTGTCACAGTGTCGTGGTATTGTCTCGGCCGCTTCCCCTTAGTGGCCAGCAGAGCAGAAACACCCGGGGAGTATTTTCTTTGTGGGTGAGGGATGAGTGGCGAAAAGGGAACAGAGCGACTAAGCGATAGGAGTCAGATTAGACGGAAGAGTGGGGAGGAGAGGGGGGGATTATATAAGACTGTTTCCAAAAACTTTAATTAAAAGGTGTCTTCTAAGCTAAATGAAAGGAGGGGGATGAGAAATGAGGGAGATAGCAGTAGGATGGAAGCAGTGGGAGCAATGAAGGAAGTTAAAATAGCGAAAGCCCCATGAATTAATGGAGTGTGTGGTGAAATGCTAGAGCACAGGGAAGAGGCGGTAGTGGAACGGATGTGGAAGATGTGCAGATTGGCCTGGGAGAAGAGTAGCGTCCCGTTGTTTGAAAATCGGGTATAATTATGTCCCTGATCAATGGCAAGGAGGAAAAAGAAGTGTGTGGTAACCATAGAGGTATTTATCTTTTTAGTGTAATAGGAAAAGTATATGGTAGGATGCTTATTGACAGAGTCAGGGAAATAACAGAGAATTTAGTAGGAGAAGAATAGGGATATTTTAGGAAAGAAAGAGGTTATATAGATAAGATTTTCATCCCAAGGTATTTAGTGGAAAAGTTTCCAGCAAATGTAAAGAAGTTGCATGTGGTCTTCATGGATCTGGAGAGAGCATATGAGAGTGGACAGACAAGGAATGTGGAAAATATAAATAATGTATAGAATTAATGGGAAGCTGTTGAATGCCGTGAATAGTATGTATAAGGGCGTTTGGGCTTTGGCACGTGTGGATGGCGAACAAATGAACTTTTCTATTTGAATGTTGCATTGAAACAGGAATGTGCCATGCCTCCATGGTTCTTTAATCTATACATGAATGGAGTTATAAAAGAGATACGAGGTAGGCCAGTGGATGCTGAAGCGGCCCTAATGAGATGGGACAGCACTTGGAAACTTCCTGTTCTGTTGTTTGCAGATGAGTGATACTGTTCTGGTAAGTGAAGGCCAATGGGAACTGCAAGGTTTGGTGAATGAGTTTGGGAGAGTGTGTAAGAAACGAACCTAAAGGTGAATGTAGGGACGAGTACAGTTGTGATTTTCGAGAGAAATGAAATCACTGACTGCACAGGAAGGTTAGATGGTGAGGAAATGGAACTGAAACTGCATTTAAGTACTTGGGTAGTGTGATGAGTAAGGTTGGAAGTGTAATGGATGAAATGCTTGGAAGGGTACAACTGGGAAGAGATGTTGCTGGCTCTTTGAAAGCACTGGTAAGAAATAGGGAAGTGGGCATGGAAGAAAAAGAGTCGCTGCATGACAGAATTGTGAAACCAACTCTAACGTATGGATGCAAAGCTTAGTCGTTGTTGGAAGGACACAAGTCAAAAGTGAGAGTAGTGGAAATTAGTTTTTTGAGAGGAGCATGTGGAGTTGCACGGAGAGACAAACTGACAAATGAGGAAGTGAAGGAGCGTCGTGGTCTGGAAGTGGATGTGATGGAAAGCATGCGACACTGCCGCAGCCTGGCTTTATTGTTAATGCCACAGCGATAAACCTAAGCACACAACACAACACAGCCACACACGTCCCTGCAACAGTTTATTCCTCGTTGTTCCATGGACAATATTTTACGATGGAAAACATAAATAGTTTGTAAACTCATAATGCAATAGTTCAGTACGGTCCTGAAAGTAATTCGATAAATTTACAACAGAACGACAATGCAATAATTTAAAAAAAAAGTAGGTAGATATAAAAAGGAGTAAATATCCTTGCCAACAGTCTCTTTATATAAGCATAAGACTGAAAAGTGCTTTCAGCTTCTTAGTCCACCTCCTGGCATTCTCTCAACCACCAGCAAATCTCTCTCTCTCTCTCTCTCTCTCTCTCTCTCTCTCTCTCTCCATGGGTGAACGGATCCGTCAAACTGTTTTGCCAATCCACACAAATTACTTTATGATGGAATATTTCTTGTCAATTTACAAAACATCAGTTCACATGGCCATTTAAAAGCTATTATTTTAAATTTAATGTCGACCGCAGCCAACACCAATAATGCATATGGCAGAGATAAGCCAGACAGGAAAACAAGCATATAAATTTTGGTGTTTGTTAATTCGGCTCGGTGGACACGATGTTTAATATATCGTAACTTTACAATAACAACGGGACAATACTTGCGAGAAATCCACCAGTATCACAATACATTACAACACTATCCAGGTGGTACAAAGGAAAAGTGTGTGTGTGTGTGTGTGTGTGTGTGTGTGTGTGTGTGTGTGTGTGTGTGTGTGTGTGTGTGTGTGTGTGTGTTTCATTGCATCCTAAAGCAAAGGGAAGAGCTCAAATCTGCAAGAGCCCGTCACAAGAGACACAAACGCAGTTGATTAACGCTACACTACACCGCTGCGTGAATGGGAGGGGAACCCCCTGAAGAATTGCACAATATATAAATACTGGTTACAGGGTATCTCACAGAACAACATCAACGTTTTATAAAAAGATGAATTTGCCTGACCAGTGTAGTTACTGAGGTGACTGAGGGCGGTGGGTGATGCTGGGCTACAACATGGCGTGGGTGGCTTGACCAGTGCAGTTAGTGAGGTGACTGAGGGCGGTGGGTGATGCTGGGCTACAACATGGCGTGGGTGGCTTGACCAGTGTAGTTAGTGAGGTGACTGAGGGCGGTGGGTGATGCTGGGCTACAACATGGCGTGGGTGGCTTGACCAGTGTAGTTAGTGAGGTGACTGAGGGCGGTGGGTGATGCTGGGCTACAACATGGCGTGGGTGGCTTGACCAGTGTAGTTAGTGAGGTGACTGAGGGCGGTGGGTGATGCTGGGCTACAACATGGCGTGGGTGGCTTGACCAGTGTAGTTAGTGAGGTGACTGAGGGCGGTGGGTGATGCTGGGCTACTACATGGCGTGGGTGGCTTGACCAGTGTAGTTAGTGAGGTGACTGAGGGCGGTGGGTGATGCTGGGGTACAATATAGTGAAGTGTTTAAGATTCCTGTGTGCTGTGATATCAACATGTGGTGGGTGTGAGACGCAATAATAGTGACGGACAGCAGGGTTTGCATAAAGGAAAATGAAAGCATATAAAATGGGAGATGGTGACGAATAGGAAGGTAAGGAGGAGGGAAAACAGGGGGCAGGTGAGGATGATAAATAACATAAGGAGGGGGTAATTCTGCTCTGGAGAAAATCGATGGTAATAAGAAGTTTTTAATATACGCTTGATCATGGAGTCTCAATAGTAGGATAATAGGGAATGTTGGAAGTAAGATAAAAGAGACAGATACAGAAGGATCAGGGAGAACAAGTGAAAGAATAGGTATAAAATTGGATAAGAAAGAAGAACCTGGGAAGGATGCAGAAAAACTTCAGGATGAATCACGTGAAAAATGTTCCAAGTCAACACATTAAAAAAAAATGTTTACTCCACATTGCAAGAAGCAGAGGGGATGGGGTAAGCTTTATTTTACCGAAATTTGCCAATATAGATGGTATTGTGGATGGGACAGGAGACAAGGGTGGCGGTGTGAAAGGGAGAGAAGACAACAATGGTGGTGTGGGAGGCATAGCAGACAAATGTGGTGGTGTGGGATGGAGGGAAGATATTGGTGGTGGCGTGGGAGGGAGGGAGGGAAGACATTGGTGGTGGTGTGGGTGGGAGGGAAGACAATGGTGTTGGAGTGGGAGGGAGGGCAGACACGAATGGCGGTGTGGGAGGGAGGGCAGGGAGTTGTGGTGTGGGAGGGAGGGGAGACAAAAATGGTGATGTGGGAGAGAGGGCTGGTAAGGGTGGTGGAGTGGGAGGGAGGGCTGGTTAGGGTGGTAGTGTGGGAGGGAGGGCTAGTAAAGGTGGTAGTGTGGGAGGGAGGGCTGGTAAGGGTGGTAGTGTGGGAGGGAGGGCTGGTAAAGCTGGTGGTACGGAAGGGAGGGCGTGGAAGGGTGGTGGGGTGTGGGAGGGAGGGCAGGGAAGGGTGGTGTGTGGGAGGGAGGGCAGGGAAGGGTGGTGGTGTGGGAGAGAGGGCAGGGAATGGTGGTGGTGTGGGAGGGAGGGCAGGGAAGGGTGGTGGTGTGGGAGGGAGGGCTGGGAAAGGTGTGGTGTGTGGGAGGGAGGGCTTGTAAGGGTGGTGGTGTGTGGGAGGGAGGGCAGGGAAGGGTGATGGTGTGGGAGGTAGAGCTTGTAAGGGTGGTGGTGTGGGAGGGAGGACTGACAAGTGTGGTGATGTGAGAGTCGCGGGAGGAAGGGGGTGGAGATAACCGTAAGCTTCAGTGGCAACCCGACAGGGTCATTAGGTACTGCCTTACAGATTGAAACTACTATGGCTGGGAGGAGGGGGGAAAATAGAGAGTGTGATGGTAAGAGTGTACGATTGAGGAGCGGTAAGCATAAAGACTGAAAATCTGAGGTATAATTATTGGTCATATCCTATGCTCTGGAGAAAGGGAAGGTACAGCAAGGTTAAGAACGAAGTGGTGTAACGAAGGATATAGATGGAGACGTGTGGAGAAGGAATGAACGAGGTAGCTGGTCACAACATTTTAATATTAAAATTTTTGCCACGAGTTTATTAATTTGAAAGCAATAATCTTGAATAAAAAATGAAATATTCCTCTGTCCTCTAACTAGACATGTGGTATACATACAAGTGGTGCAGCAGGACGTGCTTACCCTACAATAGTTCTGTAATATTCATATCTAGTTTAGTTACCCATGATAACATATCATACAGGCATGTACTGTACCCTCGGCCACTGCCACTCCAATGGTACGTGCTTCATCCTACATATGTACCATGCCCTTCGCACTCCTGTAGCCTTCCCTCCTATTATTATGCTCTTAGAATTGATAGCTTCCTATTTGATCACGACATAAGAAGTAGCCCTTGACAATATGGTATTAGTTGATTTCTGGTGTAGTGTAATAAGGCTTTACCATATAATATGATTCAAGTCCCTGAAACGACCGCCACATAATGATGTTTTGCCAAATACTGAAGATTGCTTTGAAGTAATTATCAATAAAGTATTGGACGCATTTACAATGCATTCTGCAGCAACTACTGTGTGCAAAGAGACACTGCCAAAAACTCATGAGGTATAACCCGTACCTCTGGAGCCACACAGCAAGTTTAGTTATCTCTGCTTTTAATCTGGTGTCATTATAAGCAGTCAGGCAAGTGTCTAACATTACCTGTAGGAGTGACGCGGCTCACCATACGGCAAAAGGTCACAAACAATTAATATCGTCAGTACTGCCTCTATACCAGAATTACACAGCATCTCAATCCCAACACAACGCACATATTACATCACGCCTCACCTTTAAGCTGCAACACACAATTTGCATCAAATTTGGCTTGCAAGCTGAAGCTAGCACCAAATATATATAAACGCTTGCAGTAACCAGGTGAAGGTTTGGGATACACTGTCTTGATGGAACCTGCCACTTTAAGTTTCACTGTTTACTACAATCACAAGAACATTAGTCGTCGCACTGCCGCAATACTCAGTGAACCTGCTGTGGCCTAACTGGATTGCGGACTCTCTCTCCACCTCACTCCCCCACCTACCTGTCTGACTTTTCTCCTCCCACACTCACACAGCCAGCTCCACTCACACACCCACTCTACCCTCTCTAACCCACATACCTCTCCTACCCTACTCAACACAGAAATTCAATTAATTCTAGCCGATGAAAAGGGTGATAACAAGGAATTCTGTGTTGGTAAAACATTCAGCATTCACACTGTGGTTACAATATACAGCTCACACATGTTTGGGTCAGTAAGGTCATAAGTTACCTACATAGACACTGGGCCATATTTCGCAGGGCTAGCAGGCTTGTTATATTTTTCTCAACGATTGATGTTTCTTACTGACACCATTATGTATTGCACACATTTTTAAACAGCTTGCACACATACTACAGTAGTGAATAATGACGTACCGTATGTGCAAATGTAACTAGCACCAGAGTGAAAGATTCCAACGACGGACGAGATAACGGCACACAGTCCGTCACTACACCACCACCCACCATTATTAAACACACATAACGCTATATATAATTACGCTTGGCATATTTAACAACAAATTCGGTTAGCGAATCTGAAGTCATTTTTCATTTCCGTTTTTCCTGGGGGTACTCGAGCGTGAATGTGTGTGGGGGGCAGGGAGGGGCTGCTGGTGGTTGTGGTGGTGGTCAATGTTACATAGTGGTAATCATGATAGAAAAGAATGGTGATGGTGGATATTATATGGTGGTAATGGTGATGGAAAAGAATGGTGGCGATGGTAGCTGTTTTGAATACTATGTGATGAAACAGTACTGGAAGAGTGGTGGTGGTGGTGGTGGTGGTGGTGGTGAATGTTATGTGGTGGTAATAGTGATAGAAAGAGTGCTGGTGCTGGTGGTGGATGTTATGTGATGATAGTGTTAATAGAAAGAGCGGTGGTGATGGTAGTGGTGACGATAGGAGTGGTGCTGGTGCTGGTGGTGGTGGTCATGGTTCGAGATGTAGTGATGTTCAGAGTGGTGGTTTCAGTGGTGGTGTTTGTTGTATGGAAGTAGTGAAGATGGTGACAACGATGGCATCAGAGGTGAAGGTGCTTGTGTGGTGATGGGGCTCATGATGAGTAGTGGAGATAGTGATGGAAGAGTGTGTGTGTAGGTGGTTGACGTTAAGGCGAATAAAGATATTGATGATGTAAAGGAAGAATATTGATGGTGACAGCGGAAAGGACGGTGGTGTTGAAAGTGAAGGAGACACGGGAGAACTTTCGCAGCGTTAATGAATGGTAGTGGTAACAAAAGAGGGTAGAGGTGGTGAGTTGTAGTTATAACAGAAGAGGGCAGTGGTGATGAGTGACAATGGTAATAGAAAAGGTAGTGATGGCGAGTGGTAGTGGCAACAGAGGAGGGTAGTGGTGGTGAGTGGTAATGGAAACAAAGGAGGGTAGTGGTCGTGAGTGGTAATGGTAACAGACGCTGGTAATGGCGTTGAGTGGTAGTGGTAACAAAAAGAAAGTAATGGTAGTGAATGCACATGGCTAGGGTAACAAGAGAAGGTAGTGGTGGTTGTGGTGAGTGGTAGTGGCAACAGAAGAGTGTATTAGTGGTAAGTGACAGTGGTAACAGAAGAGTGCAGTAGTAGCAGTAGTAGTTGTTCCTAAGGCAGTCTGGCCGAACAGCCCCGAGACCTAAAGGAAGGCCATGGCCGAGACCGAGCTTTCCCACAGAGCTCTCAAGGAGTGTATGTTGTGTTGTTGGCGTAGGTGATTGTATGCAATGCAGTCCTCGATAATGTGCTTAACCCCTACACCGCGGGCTTGTTTACCAATGACTTGCGTGTCCCGCGGGGTTATTTGGGCTCCGACAGACTCTCAAAAAATATTTGGCAAAAATCAGTTATTAGTCCTAGAATAATAAAATTACATATGCTTATGGCACATACCTTCAGCTTTCTCCTGGAATGATTGTTGAGCCTTCGTCTATTACCGTAGGACTTGTGGAGACCTCTGAATTAGGGTAACGAAGTCTCCACTTTACACTTCCCGACAACCCGTAATATGATTACCACAGCCAGATACAAACACTATAAACACTATTCTACAATTTTCAAGTAGTTTGGGATCCATACTCAAAAAAAAAAAAACACTGTGAAAGCAATGGAAATTACGAGCGCGTCTGATCGTCGCACTTGTGCTAGTTCGCTCTAGGCACTCTGTCATTTATTATTCATAAAACCCCTCACACTTTATATTTCTATTACTATATCACACTTATACATATCTGGAGTCTTTCTCCATAAGTTTCCTTCAGTCGTATTGGTTTATTGTCACTGAAGTCATTCAATTTTTCATTCAGTAAAATACGTAGAGAGCCACGGATTCACTTTCACTGTTATAACATAACTTATTTGTACTCATATTCTTATATTACTAATTACTTACATTGCTATTTACATTTTCTATTCTATTTTCAATATTTACCGTGCTATTTTACTTACACTATGTTATTCACTGTCACTTTCAGTAAGATAAAACTATAATACACTGTTCAGTCATATGAACTGAACATCCATTGCTTTCACCTGCTATTTACACATTATTTACACATTATTTCCAAATAATTCTGCTTCCACACTTGCACTGTTAGAACTGCTTCTGGCTGTGGTAATCGAAGAAGCAGGTAACACAGAGGGGAACCTGGCACTCAGCGCACTGCCAAGAGGTGCGTTTATGCTCAGGTGTGCAGCGGGTGGTATGTGCACACACCTGACACCTGCGAATCGCAGCCTTCCTTTTCCCTGTGGCAGGCATTAGCTCAAGTCTGTGCCGATCCATATACGCCCTCTGCTCAAGTCGGTCGGGAAGTATTACTGGATGGCGCCTTGGAGTTGCTGCTTGCACCCTACCATATCTTTCCAGCAGCTGCTGGACACAAGTCCTGGCGAACAACCTCAGGGAGGACTTGGGTGGCTTGACCTTCATCTTGTACAGGATGAAGGTGTTCAGCATTGTCATATCTATGAGATGCAGAAAAACTTTCCTGTACCACCTAGTATTCTTCCTGAGGCAGTCGATCTCACCAATCATCATGTCGGACTTGTCCACCAGCCACATGTTGATATTATAGTCCAACACAGCATCAGGTTTCATCACAGGTTCGCCTGTCCTACGGTCGACCTTCCCACTGTCTCTCATCTCCCCCTTATGTACGGTGGTGAGCATGTGCACGACTCTCTTGTCATGCCACCGTATTGCCAGCATCTTCTCACACTTGCGTAGGTGCACGTCACCTCGCTGCGAGGTTCCCCCCTCTGGGAATTTGGGGAAGTTGGCACGATTACTTTTCACAGTGCCGCAGGAGCCAATGCCGTGCTCAGAAAGGTATTTGGCAAGTTTCGGTGCTGTATAGTAGTTGTCTGTATACAGCACATGATTCCCACCAAAATACTTTTCTAGAAGCACTTTCACTACACAGCCTGAGAAGCCAAGGGGGTGTGTTTTATCCAGATCAACAGTGCTGGCTGAATATATGACGAAGTCAAGGATGTACCCCGTCTTACAGTCGCACAGTACAAAGAACTTAATTCCAAAACGATGGCGTTTGCTTGAAATGTACTGAACAAACCGAAGACGTCCTCTGAACAAAACCAAGGATTCATCAATGACAACCTTCTGAAAGGGGTGGAAGAATGACATGAACTTATCCTTCATTCTGCTCAGAATCTCCCGGATCTTCCAGAGTGGGTCGGTTTGGGAAGGTACATCGTTGTCGGCAAAGTGCAGGTTTCCCATGATGTTCTGGAAGCGATCTCTGGCCATGTACTTATTGAAGGTGGGTGAGGGTAGTATGGGGTCCATGGACCAGTATTCTTCCAACTCATGCTTCTTGGAGTGTGGCATGAGAAGCATGAGGGCAAAGAACACATACAGCTCCTGCACTCCCAGCATGGACCACTGTTGAATCTTGGCTGCACCTGTACCACTTGCAGCACGTTGTGATTCATACCTGTTGGTCTCATCACATATGTGCTGCATGACTTCGTCATCTAGGAAGGCCAAAAGGTAGTCGACACACTCAGCATTTTCGTCCATAGTGAAGGCAGGCTGAACTCCTGAGGAGCTCTCATCAAAAACAAGATTTTCGGGGACAAAATCTGACCCTTCCGTCCAGGATTCCCTGTCGTGGTGGTGTAGGGCGGGTGGTGGTGGTGGTGGTGGAGGTTGGCTGTGAGGGAGGTTTATCTCTGTCAAGGTCACTCTCACTGACCCTAGGTTGCCGTACAGCACTAGCAGCCCTTACCCGACTAGCTACACTACTTTTCACTCTCCTAGATTTACCTCTACCCCTACGGCCTGCCTTCACTGTTGATGCTGGTGGTGACTCCGACGACGAAGACTCCGGAGATAACTCAGCCGACCATGATGACGAGATGAGTAAAGCGGGGCTTGGGGAACGGGGAGGTGAATGCACTCGTGACTCATGGCCAGCTGGGTCACGTGGGGGCATTGTTCTGGGGCTCACACGCCGCCTTTTCACTCCCTTCCCAAATTCTTGTCCTTCCTGCACTAAAGGCTCCTTTCCCTTGGAGCTAGACACTGATTCACTTATTGAAGCACTCGTTGTTGCTGTTTCTGGCGCGATAACCTCACCGGCTCATCACATGATTCACCTGAATCGTCATAGTCACTGTCCATCATTATCATGGACAATTCTGCCAGTTCACGTGCCACTGCAGAGTCACTAAGGCCTTTCCTGCTTGCCTCACCACTTTTCTTAGGAGTAGAGGTCACGGGGCCCTTTGCAATGGGCGCAGAAGCGGCAGGAATGGCGGGGCGCGAGTGCGACATGGTTTCTCTACAGCGGAGGACAAGGAACTAAATGCCGCGGCTTATCTGAGAAGGGAAGGGTTGACAATGACACTTTAGGCTGACTGCTGCTAACTTACAGGCTAATTTTTTATAGGTAGAAAATCTCGGCAATAAATAAAGAAATAGGTACTTCCAGGTGAATGTAAATGTCAGTTAGGATTCTCCCTTCCTTTCTGATATATATTTTTATTACAGACATCGATTACAAGGCATAAACCAAAGGGGAAATTACCGTGGTAATGTAGCGAATGAATGCACGTGAGGCTTTGTCAGGTGATAATTAGCCAATTTCTGATGTATAACACTATCACTTACCTGTTTTTTTTTTTTGGTATATATTATTTGGTATAAGTATAGGGCATAGAGCTTATTTCAATGGATGAAATCTGTGGAAAAATCAGGGGGAAATTTCCGTAACGCAGCGCGGCGTGGGAGGTGAGAGGAGAGGGTAATGGAGGGCAGGTAGGGAGGGGAGTCACGAAGGGGGTAAAATTGCTAAAATGTCAACAATGGATGGGAGTACAGATGAGATTTGGAGTGCTGACTAGTGTTGGACATTGGCAGTACTGATAGATGATACAAGCCACCACTTGAGAGCCCGGGATAATTCAAAATAACACAGAATCACAAAAGTGACGCCCTGAGGTATGATCCATTGTGGCCGAGCATCACGAAAGTGACGCCCCGTGGTTAAGGGGTTAATAGTATGGGGCACTGTGTTGCATCCTGGACACGCATCAGCGACGGAGTCATCCAGCCTCTTCTGGTAACTTAAGAGGGCTGCCTGGCCAGGTGGACCCTTTCCTCCTTTTCCTCACGAGGGAGCTAGGATTCAGAGGGGTGGATATCAGGAGGCCGTGCATGCAGCTGCGTGTTGTCTTTAAGTGATTGAATGGAGCGGCAATTGATTTGAGCATGGATATGCTTCTGGAAGCTGGTCTGAGGCAGGCGAGGGCGGAGAGATGACAGTATATGTGTATGATATCGTGTGCTGGGCATTGTTTTGATGTTCCTTGGTGTGTGTGGCTGTGCTGCCATGTAGTATAGTGGATGTTGTGGGTTTGTGGAGGCTGCAGCAAGAATTTGGGTGCCTCTCATGTCTAGGTGATCCTTGACTTTGAGGACTTTGGTTTCATGATGTAGGTGGTCTGTAGGTGTAGTAAGTGTGCAGCCTGTGATTATTTTTAAGGCCTTGTTCTGTATGGTCTGTAGAATGTTGTAGTGTGTTATAGTGAGGTTAGGAGCCCAAGCAGGAATTGCATAATTCATCACTGAACGTACATATTGTTTGTATACTGTGGTAGTGGTTTCTATTATGTGTTCAAATGTTGTATGGGCAGGTGACCTCAAGACACTGAGTCTTGATGTTATTTTATTTTTAATGTTTGTGATGCGTTGTTTAAATGACATTTATGTATTGTATGTTACCCAAGGATTTTGTGTGTGTGTGTGTGTGTGTGTGTGTGTGTGTGTGTGTGTGTTTTGTTTGTGGTTGCGAAGTGTTGTTTATGGTGAGGTGTGAAATGCGACTGTGTTCAGCTGTCTGGTTTGTGAGAAGGGTCACTGTCGATTTGGCTGGGGCTATTTTGAGCCTGTTTGTGGTGAACAATTCGTGTAGTGTGTTGAGGTAAGGTTGAATGATGTGTGCAGCTGTGTTTGCGTTTTGGTGCGTACATGTAAGTGTTATATCATCTGCATAGAAAGCTATGTGTATCTGAGGTGTGTGGGGTGTGGGTACGTCGTGCATGTATAGGTTAAAGAGTGTAGGGGACAAAAGAGATCCTTGGGGGACACCATTTGTGAAGTTTCTGATGTTCGAAGACTGACCAGCAAATGTTATGTGTGCACATCTGCCTGCTAAGTAGTTTGCCAACCATCTTTTTGTGTTACTTTGCATGTTTGTGTTGAATTTTTTGTTTGTGAGGTTGTGGGGTAGTATGGTATAAAAAGCTTTGCTAATGTCTAGTGTTCTAGGAATGTTCTGCTTGGTGGCTTAGCTAAATTCATGCCATCAAAAACTCTCTGTGTAAGGTCTGTAAGAAGAACATTTGTGGAGTGTAGTGGCCTAAGCCATATTGTGACCGGTCTAGGGATGTGTGAGATGTAACTAGTTGTTGTACCAGTCGTTCAGTACCTTTTGAGGGGGGTGAGGAAGGTAACATGGGGTCTTCGTTGGGTTTTGGGATTGTGATGATAATGCCATGCTTCAGAAGAGCGCAGTGGTGATGAGTGGTGCCGGTAACAGAAGAGGGTAGTGGTGGTAAGTGGTAGTGGTAACAGAAGAGGGTAGTGGTTGTGAGTGGTAGTGATAACAGAAAAGAGTAGTGGTGGTGAGTGGTAGTGGTAACAGAAGAGGGTAGTGATGGCGAGTGGCAATGGTAACTAAAGAGGATAATGGTGGTGAGTGGCAGTGGAAACAGAAAGGGATGGTGGTTGTGAGTGGTAGCAGTGAGAGACGAGAGATGTGGTAGAGGAATTCGTGGGGCACCAGTCAAAAACATTAACGTCATCTTACATCAAATGTCGCAAAAAACACTGTAATCAAGAATTATGCTTCTTAACCCCTACACCACGGGCATGTTTACCAATGTTTTGCGTGTTATTTGGGCTCTGACAGACTCTCAAAAAATATTTGCCAAAAATCAGTTATTAGTTCCAGAAAATTAAAATTATATATGCTTATGGCACATACCTTCAGCTTTCTCCTGGAAGGTTTGTTGATCCTTCGTCCGTTACCGTAGGACTTGTGGAGACCTCTGAAGTTGGGTAACGAAGTCTCCACTTTACACTTCCCGACAACCCGTAATATGATTACCACAGCCAGATATTAACACTATAAACACTACTCTATGATTTTCAAGTAGTTTGAGATCCATACTCCAAAAAAAAAAAACACTGTGAAAGCAATGAAAATTACGAGTGCGTCTGACCGTCGCACTTGCGCTAGTTCGCTCTTGGTACTCTGTCATTTATTATTCATAAAACCCCTCACACTTTATATTTCTATTACTATATAACACTTATATATATCTACAGTCTTTATCCATAAGTTTCCTTCAGTAGTATTAGTTTATTGTCACTGTAGGGATTCAATTTCTTTCAGTAAAATACGTAGCATTCACTTTCTCGTCCTGTATACTAGCACTGAGAGTGAATGTCACTTTCACCTTCACTCTCATAACTCATAGTATTCAGACATGCTAGAGGGAAACTTTCACTTTCATTACTCCTAGGGTATATACTCGTATTCTTATAATACTACTCATTTACATTTCTGTTTACGTTCTCTATTTTATTTACGTTATTTACATTTCTATTTTATTTACACTGTGTTATGCACAGTCACTTGAAGTAACTTATAAAACTATTTTCCAATGTTCACGTATATTTACATTCATTACTTTCACTTGCTGTTTACCCATTATTTACACATTATTTACAATTCCACTTGCACTGTTTTACTCAATAGAAAGATCGTAGTCACTCTTTTATCAATTGTCAGCCCTTTACCTCTTTCCACACGAGGTTTAGTAGGGGTAAAGGTCACAGGGCCCTTTGCATGGGGATGAAAAGTCCCTGAAGCTAGCAAGAGCGAACAGACGTACCTCCACATTGGAAGATGAGAGTGAACTGATAAGGGTGGGCCAGGGTGGTGGTCTACCTAGGGAAATGCATTACTACCAACGTTAGCCTCTTGACACAGCTAATATATAGCAGTGAAATGATTGGCAGGAAATCTAGACAATACATTATAAATTAGGTAGTTCCAGGTGAATGTAAATATCACTTAGGCTTCTCCCTTCCCTCCTTATATGTATATTTATTATGAAAATAGATTATACGGCATATTCCAAGGGGAAATAAATAGCGAAAATTAGCGAACGAGTGCACGTGAGGTGTTGTCAGGTGATAGTTAACCAATTCCAGGTGTATGGCACTCTCACTTACCTTATTTCTTTCTTGTATATATTATTTGGTATAAGAATAGGGCATAGGGCTTATTTCAATGGATGAAATCAATGAAAAATTCCAGGGAAGATTTACTTAGTGTAGCACGGCCGGGCAGGCGAGAGGATAGGGTAATGGAGGGGGGGTAGGGAGGGGAGTGAAGAACTGGAAGAAATGGCTAAACTGTCAACAATGGATGGGAATACAGATGAGATTAGGAGTGCTGACTAGTGTTGGACATTGGCAATACTGATAGATGATACAAGCCCCCACTTGGAAGCCCAGGTGAATTCAAAATAACACAGAATCACAAAAGTGACGCCCCACGGTATGATCCCTTGCTCCCAAGTGTCACGAAAGTGACGCCCCGCGGTTAAGGGGTTAAAACCCTGCTACAAACCTGAATATAAACAATATATTTATTGTAACTGAGAAAATGTGTCAGACAGACATAAAGGGGCATGAAGTCTATTTACAGACACTCTGGAACCCTTCCTTCCTCTAACTTATAATTCTATTACAACTTCAGCACAGCCTCCACTCTAACTCGTCATAATTATCTTCATACTTCAACAGGGGTTTCCTCTCCTAATTTCTGTACAGCCTCACTCCATCATGTGAAATGTGTGTGCCGATGTCTTTTGCAATTTCTGTACTGTTTGTCTGAACCTTCTGAGTATCCTGCTAGGACGTATACACCACTTTTTACTCCGACGAACGTCATTCACATTTTCATAGACTTCCGTTAGTGAAGTTGTTAATATCAATGCACTCCAGGTGTGGCCATTTCTGACACCAAACTGATGCATTGCCAACACAGCAGTAATAGTTGAGTGGCCAACATGACATGATTTAACACAGATGAGAGGTAAGGGGGATAAAGAGAGAGATGTGTAAGGTGGAAAGACATGAAGAAAGAGAAGAGAAAGGAAGCTACAGAAACAAAAAGGCAAATACAAAGAAGACGCTGCATACGGTACCTTTCTATCTATCTAAATATCTCTAGAAGCAAGAGACAGATGAAGAGCACCATTTTTATCTACCTATCTATCTATCAAAGCCATACGCAGGTTAAGGGCCAATATCAATTTTTAGTCATGAAAGCAACCTACCCACCACACCATAAAGTGAATAACGGGTAAAAAAAAAAAAAAAAAAAAGCACGAGTTACCTATCCAGAGCATCTATCTATCGAGTGTCTGATGTCTTAACCTGTCAGGTGCGACAAGTAGATACAGTGATAGGATATGCAGCTACGAATGAAATGACAGGAAACTAATGAGGGCAAGATGTGATAGGTAAGTATCACACTTTCACTACCACGAACGTTATTCACCCTTTCATAGACCTATGTTGGTGAAGTTACTAATATCAATGCACTCCAGGTGTGGCCATTACTGACACCATACTAGTTCCTGGCCAACATAGCAGTAATAGCTGAATGGCCAACACTGCATGATTTCACTCAGATGAGAGGAAAGAATGAATAGGAGAAGGAAGTGTAAGGGTACAGGGATAAGATGAGAGAGAGGGGAGGCAGCAGAAAAAGAATGGCATATGCGGAGAAAACAATGGCAACCTTTTCTGTAAATACAGTATACTGTATATGTAAGCGAGAGGCAGATGAAGAGCACCAATACTAATGTACTGTACAATACTTATCAACCTATATAAGTGACATGCAGGTCGAGGGTCAGTATTAACTATCGAAGTGCACTGAAATGAAAGGCTGGTCAATAGACGCAACATTCCCTGTCGAGATTATCTTTTTATTTAGTGCCTGACGCCGTAACCTGCGAGGTGAGACAAGCAGATAAAATGACAAAATATACAACTAATAAGAATGGGAGGGTACGATATTCAGGGTATGAAATGAGAGGCAGGTGTTTCATTTTAATCCCGGTTACGCTGCTCTCTCTCTCTCTCTCTCTCTGCTAAGTAACAGGGTGCCGGCAGGGACTCACTCTAAAAATACGTACGTAGTCACAAGGGGTGAAGGGAAGAAGGTAAGAGGACTGGCACGGAGGGGCAATGATTCTAAGAGGTCAATTAAGAAGGGTGCTGGGAGATGCGTCATTAGTTACAGTGAGAGACACGGAGCGAGGGGGAAAAGAGACAGGATCTGAGGGGAATGAGAGAGGGGCAGGGACTGAGAAGAAGAGAAGGACATGGAATGAGCGATAGGAGAGAAGGACATGAGATGGTGAGGAGAAGAGAAGGATAGGGAGTGATGGGGAGGAGGGAGGGAAAGGAGAGATGGACAGGGAGTGAGGGGAAAGAGAGAGGGACAGGAAGTGAGGGGAAAGAGAGAGGGACAGGGAGTGAGAGGAAGGAGAGAGGGACAAGAAGCAGAGAAAGAAGATGAGGGAAAGAAAACAAAGGAAGGAGTAGGGAGGGGGGGGTGAAAGGCGATAATTCGAGGTAATGGCTAAGAAATTGAGAGGCAAAAATGCACAAAGAAGTGGTGTTAAGAGCAAGATTAGCCTTGAAAAAAAAAAAAAAGGTTGGGAAGAAGGTTATGTAATAAAAATGGAGTTTTTTCTAAGTATATTGCTGTGGTGGGGAAGAGGAGCACTAAATGGGAAAGAGTAGACAGTGAGGGAATGAGAGGTGAGCGGAGAAGGAAGTGTTGAAATGATGTAAAAGGAAACGAGAGAGAGAGAGAGAGAGAGAGAGAGAGAGAAAGGAACAATGGAAAGATAATCAGCAACAGGAAGTGAGGCAGCAGGCAATGGGCCATGAAACCCGATTAACCCTTTGACTACGATTAACTCATTTCCAATTTTTATCCAAGATGACGGTAAGGCGACCCTATTCAGAGTGGAAGATTCCTGTAACCAAGTAATGAGAAGTGGAGAACGGGGCATGGGAGAGTATATGTAAGGGTGATGGCAGAGTTAGTGTGAATGTGAGGGTCAAGTAAGAATGAAGGTGATTGCAGAGATAATGTGAGAGTGAGAGCGGAGTAGATATGAGGGTGATTGTAGTGTTAATGTGAGAGTCAGTGCAGAATAAGTGTGAGGGTTAGGGCACAGTATGTGTGAGTGAGAGCATAGTAAATGTGAGACCTTGGTATGAGTTACTATGAGGGTTAGAAGAGCGCATACGTGAGGGTGAGGATAAGTGTGAGAGCAAAGTAAGGGAACAGGTGAGGGACAGTCGTGGGCTAAATATGGGATGCAAGGTGTGTGTTGAAGTGAAGGCGGGAGTGAGTTTGTGTGTAGGTCGCTGGTACAGATAAGACCAAGGGTTCTCCATTGTCGCTGACACTGTGATTCAGTCCACAGCTGAGGTAGGGAAGGGAGACATGATGTGAAGAAGACAAAAAGGAGTGGAGGGGGAGGGGGAGCCTCCATAATTCCATAAAAGAGAATCCTAAGAGAATATAACGTGAATAGCTGGATAGGGAAAAGAGAGGAGCTTGAGGGAAGGCAGGAAGTCAAGAGGCATCAAATGAAAAAGCTTAGATGTTTAATTAAAGGACGACGGTACTACACTATAGTCTGAACACAGAGGATGAGGGAGAAGGTAACACGAGGGAGAGTGGGATGCGATGGACTGGGGACTGATGGGTAGGAAAGAAAAGGAACCTAGATAAGATTTATTAGTGTAAAAGGGGAAGAAATAAGAATAAAGAGCGAAATGTATGGTTGCTGGGGAGGGTTGACGTGCGGACAGAAGTTTAACCCCTACACCGCGGGCTTGTTTACCAATGACTTGCGTGTGCCGCGGGGTTATTTGGGCTCCGACAGACTCTCAAAAAATATTTGCCAAAAATCAGTTATTAGTCCTAGAATAATAAAATTACATATGCTTATGGCACATACCTTCAGCTTTCTCCTGGAATGATTGTTGAGCCTTCGTCGGTTACCGTAGGATTTGTGAAGACCTCTGAAGTAAGTTAACGAAGTCTCCACTTTACACTTCCCGACAACCCGTAATATGATTACCACAGCCAGATACAAACACTATAAACACTATTCTACAATTTTCAAGTAGTTTGGGATCCATACTAAAAAAAAAAACACTGTGAAAGCAATGGAAATTACGAGCGCGTCTGATCGTCGCACTGGCACTAGTTCGCTCTTGGTAGTCTGTCATTTATTATTCATAAAACCCCTCACACTTTATATTTCTATTACTATATAACACTTATATATATCTACAGTCTTTATTCATAAGTTTCCTTCAGTAGTATTAGTTTATTGTCACTGTAGGGATTCAATTTCTTTCAGTAAAATACGTAGCATTCACTTTCTCGTCCTGTATACTGGCATTGAGAGTGAATGTCACTTTCATCTTCACTCTCATAACTCATAGCATTCAGACATGCTAGAGTGAAACTTTCACTTTCATTACTCCTAGGGTATATACTCGTATTCTTATAATACTATTCATTTACATTTCTATTTACGTTCTCTATTTTATTTACGTTATTTACATTTCTATTTTATTTACACTGTGTTGTGCACTGTCACTTGAAATAACTTATAAAACTATTTTCCATTGTTCACGTATATTTACATTCATTACTTTCACTTGATGTTTACACATTATTTACAATTCCACTTGCACTGTTTTACTCAATAGAAAGATCGTAGTCACTCTTTTATCAATTGTCAGCCCTTTACCTCTTTCCACACGAGGTTTAGTAGGGGGTAAAGGTCACAGGGCCATTTGCATGGGGGTGAAAAAAGGCCTTGAAGTCAGCAAGAAGAAACATACGTACTCTCACTTTGGAAGTTGAGAGTAACCTGATAACGGAGGGCCAGCGTGGAGGCCTGCTAAGGGGTTATTCAGAGTTACCAATATTACTTCTTGAAACAGCTAAGTCTAGCACTGATATGATTGGCAGGAAATCTAGACAATACATTATAAATTTGGTAGTTCCAGGTGAATGTAAATATCACTTAGGCTTCTCCCTTCCCTCCTTACATGTATATTTATTTCGAAAATAGATTAGAGGCCTACTTAGGAGATATATATTCAGAGCTACCAATGTTAGATCTTGAAACATCTTTGTTTAGCACTGATATGATTGGCAGGAAAGCTAGACAATACATTATAAATTAGGTAGTTCCAGGTGAATGTAAATATCACTTAGGCTTCTCCCTTCCCTCCTTACATGTATATTTATTACGAAAATAGATTATAGGGCATATTTCAAGGGGAAAAAAACAGCGAAAATTAGCGAACGAGTGCACGTGAGGTGTTGTCAGGTGATAATTAGCCAATTCCAGGTGTTTGGCACTCTCACGTACCTTATTTCTTTCTTGTATATATTATTTGGTATAAGAATAGGACATAGGGCTTATTTCAATGGCTGAAATCAGTGAAAAATTCCTGGGAAGATTTACTTAGCGTAGCACGGCCAGGCAGGCGAGAGGATAGGGTAATGGAGGGGGGGTAGGGAGGGGAGTCAAGAACGGGGAGAAATAGCTAAACTGTCAACAATGGATGGGAGTACAGATGAGATTAGGAGTGCTGACTAGTGTTGGACATTGGCAGTACTAATAGATGATACAAGCCCCCACTTGGAAGCCCGGGTGAATTCAAAATAACACAGAATCACAAAAGCGACACCCCGCGGTATGATCCCTTGCTCCCAAGCGTCACGAAAGTGACGCCCCGCGGTTAAGGGGCTAAGGAAGGGAGGGGACGGAAGCTTAAGGCAAATGTTTATATAACCTGGATATAAAACTTGACTATATTAGCAAAACGGGGCTACACCAACAAAGTACAAAAAGATTCGGCACCAGCACTTTACGTGTATAACATAATTTAACAGAGGTGCGGAATGAGGCAGGCAGATGAGAGGGGTGAAGGTGCAGGCAGGCAGATTAGAGAGGTGAGAGTGCAGGCAGGCAGACTAGAGGGGTGAGAGTGCAGGCAGGCAGACTAGAGGGGTAAGGGTGGAGGCAGGCAGATTAGTGGGGTGAGGGTGGAGAGAAGCAGACTAGAGGCGTGAGAGAGAAGGCAGGCAGTCTAGTGGGGTGAGGGTGGAGGCAAGCAGACTAGAGGGGTATGGGTGGAGAGAGGTAGATTAGAGGGGTGAGAGTGAAGGCAGGCAGACTAGTGGGGTGAGGGTGAAGGCAGGTAGATTAATGGGGAGAGGGTGGAGGCAGGCAGACTAGAGGGGCAAGGGTGGAGGCAGGCAGACTAGAGGGGCAAGGGTGGAGGCAGGCAGACTAGAAGAGTGTGGGTGCAATGATACGGGTGGTGCAAAGTGGTCGATGAAATCATATTAACTCTGTGATTTTCTCGTCTCAGAATATTATCCTGGCTGACATCATATCGGCCCACTCTGCTAACACTGAGCGGAAGTGTGAGCATGAGAGAGACAGAAACTTATATAAAGATGAGGGTGAAAATAGACACTGACATAAGAATGCGTGACAGATGTATGAACGGTAAGGTTAGCAGATGGCTGTGATTCCCTCTGAAGTTTTACATCAATATGTTGCATGATACGGTAACATGAATAATATATACAGCCCAGGAAAGTTCGGCCTTATACACCTACCTGCCAGTTGGGACGTTTATGCAAGAGACAACCACTAGTGGCAGACTCTCAAATGTCTGGTACCACTGTGTGGGAGGGAAGAGGTTAAAGGAGGAGGAAGGCTGGGGGAGCTGATAGTTCCTACCCCTCCCTCTTCCATCCCCATCCTTCTCACAGAGTTACCAGATAAATTAATGTTGGCTACTGCTTCGCTGCCACTTGTCTCACATTTACTATTTCGATGTGCTGAGAGAGTGTATAACGCAGAACTTTCCCTCGGGTGTACATATTTCTGGGTGCCCATACAAATCATGTACCTATATCATGTATGTTATATATTAGTGGTCTTTATGATAACATGCATATAGTATGTCGGCTACACGCACAGTATGCTGAGTGTCCTATCGTGCACTGTATGTATCTACACAAAAACACTCGGATCATCGCTAGCAGGTTTCCACTTGTCAGAAAATTAGCACTGTTTCTCCACTGATCCATTTCTGTCCTCCTCCGCGGCACAAATCCCTCTCACTTATCCTGCCAACACAACAAGCCAATTCCTTCTTCACCCTATAACACCAATATCCCTGCAGTCCCTACCCTCACCCCCACCTTACCTATGCATTTTCTTCCCTGCATCAACCTCCCTGTCAGACAAGCCCATGTTATACAAACACATCAGAGAAGATCCATTTTATACAACCCCATATAAAAAATTACATTATACGCAGACCTATATGTCAAAGAAACTATGCCTGTTAATAGCCCGTGGATGTAAGCCAAAAACACCACACTCTCACAGGATAACAAACACAGACACAAACAAGGCTACGGGTCAGGTAACGCTGGATTGAAAATACACTCGGGTACATTAAAACAGCAAGATGTAACCAATGTGCTGAGTCACACTGGTATCCAAACATACTAAATATTTTTTTAATTCCTTTCCATAAAAATTTTAACTTTTCATACACACATACACTTTAATTTAGTTGGCACAGATCTCATTCGAATCAGTGGGCAAACCGCACTCATCATTCATCATAAAGCCTACTTCTTTAAGTTTCTTTAAGCATACCTATGTCTACACATGACTCTGAACTGTAAATATCACATCTTCTCGATCTTTTACTTTGCTCCCTGTCATCTCTATTTCATGCACAACCAAAATAATAATTTTTTCTGCACAAAACTCCTCTCAGCTTCCATTGTCCATCATTCCACACAGCCATACGTGCCTACCAGGTCTCACCGTACCATGGGAACTGTTGAGGCTGAAACCAATTCAAGGGTAAATCAATTCAGTTTTAAGAATTAGATTAGTGTGGAGCGCAGGCTGCAACAAACACACCCTGTGTCCCGGAATACTAGGAGTTACGAGGTTAATTGTATCCCATGTGATGACTGACTGGCTTGCTGCATACCTACCAACAGCACATATTCGTTCAGATGTGGTTTTTGCCACTACCAAATAAGGGAAGAAATTATGCTTACAGAAGACAAACCAACACATCTGGGCACGAAAATGAAGTGCCAACAGATGCAGTGTCAGCCAACTAGGATATAAGGTTTCATAGCCAAACAAATGAAATGAATCAATTAAGGGAAGACGTCCAATTATCTCCGTCAACTGGGGGACAAATATGATTCTTGTCAAGTACTATTCCCTAACAGGGAGGCGGAAGTCTGAAAATGTGTGGAGTTGAAGAAACGAGAATCGGGGACAGACAGAAGAGAGACGAACATTAAAACCCCTATTTCCTTGTATTGCCCTTTTAGTAAGGAGTAGGAGGAGGACGAGGAGGAGGAGGGACGAGGAGGAGGAGGTAGCAGGTAAGCCACTAGCCAAAGAAGAAGAGTCGTATCTTGCAGTCAGAATGACAACAGAAATTGAAAACAAGAACATTTATATGAATTTTGTACTACACACACACACACACACACACACACACACACACACACACACACACACACACACAATGATGACTGTACTGCTAAGTGTGAACAGATATAACTGGAGGCAAGGGCTGTTCACGGCAGCCAAAATCAAACCTCTCCACACGTAAAGTGACATTAATGTTTTGTGTGGAGGTGGGAGAGAAGACAGAACAAGGCTGAGAGTGAGTCTGGAGTAAAGCGCTGTACCGACCGATAGGGTTTGCGGGCTGTCCTGTTAACGTATGATTAAAAAAAAAAAATACAGCAAAAATAACAC
Organism: Coenobita brevimanus; assembly: GCF_032717465.1. Classification (NCBI taxonomy): domain Eukaryota; kingdom Metazoa; phylum Arthropoda; class Malacostraca; order Decapoda; family Coenobitidae; genus Coenobita; species Coenobita brevimanus. Next base: position 24,012,822 of record NC_137026.1, read on the forward strand.
TACAGGTCAAGAGGAGGAGCAGACTTACTAGTCAAACAACTGTTCAAGAAGGAGGCGGAGATCAAGAACAAAGAAAACACAGCGTAACGAGAGCGGTGGTGCAGGAGAGGGAAGAATGAGTTTCAAGCACAGAACATGAATATCAAACAACAGCACAACAAGAGAGAACAACTAATAGCAGCTTGTGAGGCGAGGAGGTGGTGTGAAGATAGGAAAGTGTACCTCATCTACCGTACTATTACCGCATCTATCAGTCTGTATAAGCTTATTTTCTGTTAACTTGCTACGACACAACGCCATTACTAACTGGAGAGAAATAAGAGTACTTATCTATTTATCTGTCTAAGCAGCTACTACTTGACGCGCCTCCTATTTTTGCTGTTTCGAAAAAGAAATATGCACTTCCACCTCAACTCTGGTTGCCACCCATTATCCCAAGACACAAAATCCTCCTTAGCCTGTTCTCTAGTTAAAGTTGCTTTTAAACACTCATTACAAGAACCCTACATAGAGAAAATAAAGTCGTCATCGTGAAGAAAGGGTTGGTGGAGTCTTTAGAACACCCTCACTAAAAAGATGTCTAAGTAAAAATTAAATAAAATATTTGGCGCTGGCATGACTATAATAAAACAGGTCACCGTACTGAAGATGATGATGTAGATTGTTTCTAACTCTTACTTATGGAAGGTCTCCCCTAAGGGAAACAAAATCATCTGTTGGTAGCAGGAATATATATAAAAAATAATGCACCGCTGTACTAAGGGAGTTAATGGCATGTTTATCTTGCCAGAACTTATACACAACTATCTGGTGGTGGCAATAAAATACTGTAATGATGGAGGTGGAGAAGGAACTGGAGGGAAAGTAATGCAGGAGGTGGAGAAGGAAGCGGAGATAATAATGCAGGAAGTGCAGGATGAAGGAGGGAAAATATTGCAAGAGGTGGAAGAGGACATGGAGAGAAAACAATGCAGAAGGTGCAGGAGGAAGTGGAGAGATAATAATGCAAGTGTGGAAGGCGATGTGAATAGAAAATCATATAGGAAGTGGAAAGACAATGATGCAGGAGGTAAACGAGGAAATGGAGAGAAAATGGTGCAAAAGGGTAAAAAAGGATTTGGCGAAAAAAGGAAGGGGGCGGAGGACAAACTGCACAGATAATACTGTCAGCGGTGGAGGAAGAAGTGGCGCCGGGGGCCGGCGACCGAATGGAGCGATGACCCTTTGCCTTTAATACTTTGGAGGACCCTTGGGAGTGCCAACAGGTTACCCTGTTGAACTTAAGAGGAAATCGGTAAACAAAGGACGGCCCATAAGCCCCTTGCCTGACTTAGATGTTTCATTTAGAAAGCTGCTACTCACTGACTGTGTCCAAGGTCTCTCATTCACTTACAAGACCTTCGTTCCTCTTACAAGGCATCTGTTTCGCCTAAACTTCCCCTACTTCAAGTCTTACATCTCGATTAGGAATTTCCTATTCCACTTATTCCACTTACAAAGCCACAGTTTTTCGCAGGTCTCTACATTCCCAATGAAACACAGTGTTATCTGTAGCATAATATAACAGTGTTATCTGTAGCATAATATTACCGAAAGTATTACAAATAAGAATCCCCTCCATTGTGCAGAGAAATTCCTCAACTTCTGGCTCAACTCGTTCGTTTAGAATATCGTGGATACGTCTCAAACAAATAGGCAGAGCCCAAGAACAAACAAAAGGGAAACAAAAGTGCACTGAGACGACAAAGCGATAGACAAGAAACACAAAGGAACAAAACAAAATGGTAAATTAAAACAGTTAAGCTGGTTAGCTTATGAGGCAGAGTGCAGAGAGTGAGTGGGACACTAGGCTTCTCTGTCTGCTGGCATCCATCGTTCTACTGTTGACACAGAATCTTGGATTGTAGCCATACTAAAAGAACCTTCAGACATTTCTATCCCTACTAGGTAAAACCCCTTCTTCCTACGAACACGAAATCACTAAATGTGAGCCGCCAACGAAGAGGCAGGGAGAAGTTTAAGATTTAAATTTCGTTCAAGCAGACTTTACTGATCTGCCGTCAAGACCCACCGACATGTCATAAAATACCTCGCGAATATTGATACAAAAGCACTGTAAGCGACAGCTCTAGCATGAATTCAATATGGACGGTGTGTGTTACGCCGAAGTGGTGATATGTGAAGGTGTGATGAGAGGGATGATACAGGTAATTGATGCCATATAATAAGACGCGGAAAGTATTGATCAGAGACATCCGAGGGAAATCAGAAGAGGATAGAATGAGTTGTGATTAATAACGAAGTGAAGACAGAGAGGGATAAAAGAAAGGGGGGGGCGAGGAAGGGATGGGAAACTAGAGGAGTGAAAAAATGAGCGGGATGGGGCGATGTTGAGAACTTCTTTCCATCAGGAACACCCCAGGACCTAGAATCCCATTCAGGCTTGTAAAATATTCACAAGTTATTCTCCCTCCCTTCCCATCTCTTCTAGCCTCCCCTCCTACTGTATCAGTCTGCAGCGTACCACCATCACCACACCTATCTCCCTCTTCCCTCCCTCCTCACCTCTCCTTCTCCCCCTCTCTCTGCACTAGCCTGCACCGTAACAACTTCCACCATGCCTCTCTCCCTCTTCCCTCTCTCCCCACCTCTCCATGCCTCTCCTCTCAGTGCTCCAGCCTACACCGTAGCACCGTCACAACTCCTCTTTCCCTCTGCCCTCCCTCTCCACCCCTCCTTACCTCCTCCTCGTGCACCAGGCAGCACTGTAACACCGTCACTTCATATTCCACTCAGTATTTTCAAGCTAGCATTTCGTCTACCCATTACAGAAAGTAGTACGGCACTCATACTTCCCATTTTCTTACATTTACATTTTGAATCTCATCAAACATATACTGGGTTTTCCGTATCAGCGATGTTATCACACTAAGAGAAGGACGAGAGCCTGGGTAAGCAACAGGAGGCAGAGGGAAGCTAAGAGATGAGGAAGGAGAGTGTCGGGAATGAGGAGGAGGGGTTCAGGGAAAAAAGAAATTTAATATTAATCCCACCCTGTCTCGCCAGACAACATCCCCAGCCCAACGTAATTAAAAGTAATTTGTTCTTGGTAGACAAGAACCAGAAATAATAAGCAATAAGTGGATGATAATTCCAAGGATATGAAGAATATGAGATGAAATGTAGACGAAACAAGATAGAAGGGAAAAACGGAAAGAGCGACCAAAAGTAAGATGAAGGAGTTATGGTGGCAATAAACAAAACTGTCATATGGCTAAACTTCTGTTGATACACAACTTTGTGTTAGTAATTATTAGACCAAATCAGGTTACCTGTTTTCACAAATATGCATTTATAACACCATGCAAACATTCTCAGAATAATCGTACGTGCAGCTGCTATTTATTATCCTATCGCAATTAACCAATGGAGCTTCAGTATCAGTTCTATCTGCAGCGGTAGAGCTAATGCCCGATTGACTCCCCACCATCACCTTTAAGAAGTCATTAGCATAAGACTCACCGCTTTTCACTATTATGTATTTTGTGGAACAATATCCCAGCACTGACATTTTTCATCAGTAAAAAATTCAACACTGGACCAGCTTTTACTACGCATATATTCCACGTTTACCATTTTTTGTCTTTACTTTCTTTCCTCGTTTACTATCGAGACGCCTGCAACCAAACTGGACTTAATACTTGTGTGAAATTGTTCTCACTGATTCCATATGGTATATTACACTGTTTAATGGAGACTGTTATACAACATAAAATAGGGTCTAAAGGATGTATTTTAATCAAGGTACAACTAGAGGGTTTTATTCAGTGTTTTTATTAAGCAGCAGTAGTGAAGGGATCGCCTAAAACCATATCTAATCTCTCCAGCTCCAAAATTCTCCTGAAAGAGGATAAAATCGTTTAATGAAAGAGTTAATAAAAAATGTTACAAGACTGATTTTTTTCTTTTGTAATACCAGTGAGGAAATTAAAATATGTCCATAAACTCAGTGTCAGCGACAGGACAGAGGGAGAGCGGTGAAAGATGGAGGATGTGGGGAAGTACAGAGAAAAATTATAAGAGAAAAACTTGATGGAAAATTCATGTTGGTGAGAGATATGGCCACACTTATTGTGGTGTGGCAACATAAGCAGCTTACAGCATTGTGGTGGAGGGGTGTGCGGCATGGTGGAGGGATGTATGGTATGATGGAGGGATGTGTGATGGGGATAGTCAGTCCTTAGTTTCGCTGGACCGAAGCAGTTTGTTTGATAAGCTGGCCTCCATCAGCCAGCTCCCGCCTGTCATGGCGACCCCACACTCCATAATTATTATCCTAAACACTCTGATCCGCCAGTCGGGGTAAATTACAAGATTACGTGTTTATATTTTCCCAACCACCACTCCAAGGAAAACACACTGAAGCCAAAAATACTCCAAGAAAATATCTCAATTCCAGGTAAAAGGCTGCAGCTCTCGAGGGGGTTGTGGCTTAATTAAACGAGGGAAATACGACTGGAGATGTAAACTGAAGGACCCACCAAAATATCATGGCCGCAGTCAACATCATGACTCCCCATGCACACAGCTAGAAACGAACAATACCAAAATTACCCAAACACAAATTGTTCATGGAAAGGAAGAACACGAAGACATTTTGACTATATTTCCTAAAACCAAGTCTACAGAAGCAGTTATCAGTTCCACCACGACACCAGAGTTCTGTAAACAGAAGTCGACACATAATAGAGAATTGATGATTTCTTTTTATTAACATCCTTTTGTTGTGATGAATCACCGATAATTTTCAATGGAAAAAAAAAAAAGACTGGATGATGCAGGTAGACAGGACTTGAGATGATGGACAGTAATCCAGTTACTGGACCTTAAATGTTGAACAATAACACACATAATATTAAACAATTTGTGGTCTGCACACCCGTCCGCATCCCAGCCCTATATCACACATGTTGCCCTGGGATGCTACATAACAAATACACTGCAGTTATGGCTGAGCCTTAATCTTTCCCAGACTCCTACTTATCATCAATATAACAGTTACTTCCGCCTCCACTGATGCACCGGTACTCTGCCTTCATCAAACAGTTCCCTCTCTCACACTCTTGTCTTCACTCCAACAAACTTAGTCACTCCCTTACCCTCCCGTGTACCCACTTGCTCCCTCCCTTCCATCATATATCTATGCCTCTCTCAATCTACCTTCTCCTTCCATCCTTTCCTACCCAAACTCCTTACACGCGAAATCTCAACTAAGCTTAGTAATCATTATGGTCTGATTTTACTAAAACTAACACACACACACACACACACACACACACACACACACACACACACACTGAAAAAAATAATAAGGTTCACAGAGTATCTAACTCAATTAGTACAAGAGGTGTTTCCTAATCTGAATACATTCGGCAAGCAATAGCAAATGTAAAGTATAAAGACCAGGGATGTTACTGTACTGAAAAGGGTCATGGAAATGGCCTCCAGTCATTTCTCTTCAAGGAGTTTCCCTCAAGATGAATAAAATCATAAGGCGATAGCAAGTATAACACACAAGACGCCCTGCTGTGGATGGATTAACGCCGCCAGAGGCCACTGTGTTCAGTACAGAGAACATAATAAACCTGGCTGAAGTTAGACGGTGGTGATCACAACGCTACATAAATTAACACTGCCAGTTACATCACCAGATTCTAACCTGCTGCCTCGCCCCCTTCAACACACACACACCTCTTTAATATTCCCCTGTCCCGCTATGCTCGGTCAGGGCAAAATTATTGCCCAAGAATTCCTGCCATCTTGCTGCTCTTCCACCATTCTTCACACACTGCTCAGTCAGGGGCAAGGTAAAGCTTCAGGTTTCTGCTGACTCTTTCTTCCTTCACACACACACACACACACACACACACACACACACACACACACACACACACACGAGAGAGAGAGAGAGAGAGAGAGAGAGAGAGAGAGAGAGAGAGTACTCGTGATCCTTCCTTAACCCTTCCATGCATAACCACACCTGATCTTACACATGCTACACCTTGGCAACTATCCAGTTTGTTCCCTGTCATATTTCCGTCACTCACTACCATTACATCATACAGTCCTCTCCTGAAAGTGTCTAGGTCTGCCAGTAGTATTATCTTCCATCAAGTATTCACGTTGTTTACTTTCCATACAGCAACTTTTGCCTGCTTGTTAGTATTGGGTCATGGACAAGTGCGAGACCCAACATACACTATCTATCTATCTATATACCCAGGCTGCTTCCCCCAAGGAAAGGGAGGTAGCCGAGACAGGACGACACACTCCATTTACTCATCCAAGCAAACACATTCATTCGCATCTTAGCCCCAAAGGGGAGAACGGACAGATCCTCACATACACATACACACTCCCCAGAATTATATAAGAAGAGAATGAGATCCCAGTCCCACTCCACACCTTCTGTATGGTAGGAGTCATGAGGCTACCTGCGATGTAAGTGCTGGGAGATGGATTCACCACATCCCCTCGCTGTAACACATATCCGTATATTCAGTCACATCAGCACAAGAAATTTGTCGTACTTAAAGAAACCACTAAAGTGTGGGGAAGAGAATGATGAGGCACAGCTACCACTGAGGACTCCAGGCACAACACAACAAACCTACTCCTGTTATCGGTTCAATCTGGCAAAAGGATTTCACTTCGAGAAACAGAAAAATATCAGGTAAAGGCAGGAAGCTGAATTACCTGTTGCCGCCTCCCTTACCCCTGGCTGAGACCTGGCCCTCCAATTTTTGTCTTACGTCTTTACCTAGAGGGAAGTGGCGGCCGAGATGAGAAAAAGTGTTGGATGTGAAGTTCAGGAGGGGCAGGAGCAGTGAAAAGGGAGAAGGGAAGGTGGACGAATCTTGATGCTCTGGTCTCCTCGTCTCCGTTTCAGCAAAGATACAAATTGTCACAGGGTTGAAGACGACGACGACGATGATAATAGTGATGATTATGATGATAAGTTCTAGCTATGGAGAGAGTAACAGAAGAAAATAGAAAGATACTGAGAGTGAGGAGGGAAAGCAGAAATTTAAAGAGAGGACTGAGACAGGTTGAAAGAGAAAAGAATATTAGGAAAGGTTCTCTGAGCCTGATGGCAAATGGATAATGAATGAGACAGAAATACGATCGAAGAGTATGGAAGTGAGGACGAAGAGAACGGTGAGGTATGTATGACGACTTGACTGATGAAAATATACCTGGTGGTGGAACAACAAACATCACTGCCCGGAAACTTTGGTCGCACACAAATTCAAATACACAAGAGATAACTCTTGGGGAAAAGCTACCTTAACAGAAGAAGATCCATTCAATGACAATACCGCCATCCCAAGTACCCAGGAGATGTACGACACGTCTCCCTGCCAGATACCCCTTATGCGACAGTGTTGAAACTCATCACAACAGGGGAGGGGATTCCAACCCCCATCATTTCACGACAGACATGTGTCGCCTATCAGGAAATATACCAATTTCACAGTTGCCATTGAAAAAATAAGTTACTATTTCCATCACGTGCAAGATAAAAGATACAAACACACACACACACACACACACACACACACACACACACACACACACACACACACACATGCATGCACTCCTCTGCACGCACAGAAATTACATGACTATATTTCTTTCATGAATTAATATACTGACTAACAAAGGGAATACTGAAACACATTCCCAGATAGAAATGGAGGAATGGGAGAGGAAGGAGTGGGAGAAACGAGAGGTAGGAAATGAATCAATGAATGTGCGAGCAGGGAGGGAGGGAGGACGAGGGAAGCAATGCAATGGAGATCTACGCACACACACACACACACACACACACACACACACACACACACACACAAACACACATACACACTCAATCCCTGAAAACATGGTGTTATGATGGGGCAAGATATTGTGAGGGTGAGGCAGAGGTGGTGTGAGGGGCATAGGCAGGGATGGTGTGAGGGTAAGGCAGGGGAGGTGTGAGGGTAAGGCAGGGGAGGGTGGTGAAGGGTGAAGGCGGGGGTGGATGGTGTGAGGGTAAGGCAGGGGAGGTGTGGAGGGTAAGGCAGGGGAGAGTGTGAGGGTAAGAGCGGGGTTGGTGTGAGGGTATGGCGGGGGTGGTGTGAGGGTAAGGCGGGGGTGGTGTGGAGGGGTAAGGCAGGGGTGGTGTGAGGGTGAGGCAGGGGTGGGGTGTCCCCTGAGGCGATCTCACCGGAACACAATGTGTATGATAGTAGCGTGAAGCTGGATTTGAGGAGAACTATTATAATTATCGATAAAGTATTGGATGTATCTACAATGCCTTCAGCAGCAGTCACCATGAACAAAGTGGCACTGTCTGTCAGAATCCCATGAGGAGTACAGCCTCGCAGCCCTCGGGTCGGACAGCAAATTTAGTCGCCTACTTTCTAAAACTGGTGTTGGTTCAAGCAACATATACGTGTTTAGTGATACTGCTACGGCACAATGTAATGGCAAAGGATCACAGTGTTACTTTTAGGACTAATACGGCACAAGTGATAGCAGGCGATCACACGGTGTTACCTTTAAAACTTGCTGTAAAGCACAACGTAATGGCAAGGGGATCGGGCAAAGTGTTACATTTAAGGCATGCCACGGCACAACGTAATAGCTTGAGGGGATCAAACGTGTTACATTTACGACGGATAAGATACAACGTTCATGGCAGGGCATCACACGATGTTGGCGCCTTTAAAGGTGCTACGACACAACCTAGTGGCAGGGCATCACGCGATAAAGTTACCTTTTAAGGATGCTACGGCACAACGTAATGGCAGGGCACTCACACGGTGTTACCTTTAAGACTTGGCTACAGCACAACATAACGGCAGGGCATAGGGCATCACACGAAGTTACCTTTAAGGATGCTAATATGGCACAACATAATGGTAGGGCATCACACGATGTTACCTTTAAGGATGCTTTAGCAGCACAACATAACGGTAGGGCATCACACGGTGTTACCGTTAAGGATGATATGGCACAACATAACTGTAGGGCATCACACGGTGTTACCTTTAAGCATGCTACGGCAATAAACATAAATGGTAAGGGCATTACACGGTGTTAACTTTAAGGATGCTACGGCACAACATAATGGTACTGGGCATCACACGATGTTGCCTTTAAGGATGCTACACAATGAGATAATGGTAGGGCATCACCACGGTGTTACCCTTAAGGATGCTACGGCACAACAGTAATGGCAGGGCATCACACTGTGATGTTACCTTTAAGACTGAGTGCGGCACAACATAATGGTAGGGCATACGGCATCACACGAAGTTACGCTTTAAGGATGCTACAGCACAACATAATGGTAGGGCATCACAAGGTGTTACCTTTTAAGAGACTGCTACGGCACAACATAATCGCAAGGGACCACACGGTGTTACCTTTAGGACTGCCGCGACACAACGTAACATGGCAGGACATCACAAATGAGTTATTTGGTCTGTATCAGCTGTAAACTTGTGCTTAAGCATTATATCAGTCCCAACACAGACACACTTATTACACCAAGTTTAACTTGTAAGGAATAACCAACACACCAAATATGTAACAACTGGAAGTCACAAATTGCAGGTTTGGAATACACTGCCTTGATGGGAACAGCCACTTTCACTGTTAACTATAATCACCAAACATTTGCCGAACTGCCCCAGTGCTCATCGATCTTAATGTAGCCTAGCTGATATTAAATAATCCTCCTCTCTCCTCATTTCTTTCCCCTGCCAACATGTCTAACTTTACCCCCTGCTCCTAAAAACCCACGGAATCAGTCCCGCTTCTCTCATTCACCGTCCCCTCCCCCATCCACACACCCATCGTCCCCTCCCCCACCCACACACCCACTGTTCCCTCCCCCACCCACACACTCATCCTCCCCTTTTCCAGCCCCTCCGCACCACACCCATAATTGCAGTTCCCACCCTCTCCAACACCCACATCCAGCTCCTATCCTCCCCAACACACAAACACACTTACTTCAAGCCAATGTAATGAGTGACCACAGGGATTTCACAGCTTTGGTATGACATTCACTGTGGTTACGTCGCACAGCCAACACGTGTTAAAATCAACAAGTTCTTCTGAGGACCGTACTATCATGGGATTAACTTTTTTTTTAATTCTTCCGTTGCGAT